>NC_090443.1:189286903-189515039 GCF_031143425.1 Pleurodeles waltl
GTTGGGTGCAAAGTTACTTAGTGTGAGGGCACCCTGGCACTAGCCAAGTTGCCCCCACATCTTTCAGGGCAAATTCCCCGGACGTTGTGGGTGCGGGGACACCATTACACATGTGCACTATACTTATATTTATTGCACTATCAATAAATAAGTCCCTGTAGCAAGCTGGCTTTGTATGTACTATATCAAAATAAGATATAGTGTGCACAGACTTCCGGGGTTCCCCAGAGGCTAAAGTAGATAATACTAATGCTCTCTTTTGTGTTAGTGTAGTCGAGCAGTTAGGCATGTCAGAGGGTATTGCAAAGCATGTGTTGTACACACACAGGCAATAAAGGAAGCACAGACTCAATGACTAACTCTAGGTGAATGGTTTTTATATAGCAAAAATATATTGTGTTACTTTATTTCTAGACCACAAGTTTAGTTTGCAGGTAAGTACATTTGCGAGTAAGTAGCAAGCATATGTAACAACACCACTTTGTTTCAATTTGGTCATTAAAACCGTTTTCAAATAAATATCAATAATCTGTTTTAAAAGTTGACACCGCAGTACACACACGCAGTTCTGGGGGGGAAGAAAAGTTAGTACCAGTTTGAGGTAAATATAAGACTTACAGTCCCAGTCTCCAGAGGTTAGGATGTCCACAGGTTGGGGTTCAAATTAATCCTAAACTCCCACCACCAGCAACACGGGGCGGGGCGGATTCAGAAGTCCAAGTTGAAGCAAGATTTAGAATGGGTTCCTATAAAGACTGGGGGCACTTTGAATTGGATCTGACAGCAGGTAAGTACCCACGTCTTCGGAGGGTGGACCTAAGGGGTTTAGGTGAGCACCAGGGGGGCCACAGGTCACCACCAAACACACCTCCTCAGTGGCACAGGGGCAGCCGGGTGCAGGGCGCAAACACAGCGTCGGGCTCCCAATGGTTCACAATAGGGGGACCTCAGGTCACAAAAATGCTGCAGGCTAGGTCCAGGGGGGTCAGTTCTGGAAAACCACAGGCTGGGCATGGAGGAGGGCCGCCTGCTGATCATTACTGCACCAAAGGTTGGATTCCCCAAGGCCAGGGGGCTGCGGTTGCAGGGGTACCTTTGGGGTTGGGAATCTTCATCTGGTTCTCTTGCGGTCAGGAGGGTTTCCTTCGGATTTAGACTGCAGGCATTGTTGTGTTGGCCAGGAGGGGTCAACCCAGGGTGGACACTAGGTCAGGATCACCTAGGGACCTTCTCTGGACTGGTGGGCCTCCTTAACGTGGTCCATGTGGTTGGGTGCAGAGTGGGCAGGACTCGTTGATCCGGAGCACTTCTGGTGTCCTTTGCTGGAGTTTCTATGGGAGATTTTCGTCCTCTGGGGTGCAGGCATTCCTCTTGGGGTTTTTAAGAGGTCGCTGGCCCTGCAGGATACATCACTTTTTTGTACCAGTTGTCTTCAGAAGCTTGAGACAGGCCTGTAGGGCTGTGGCCAAATCATTTGATGTCTTCAGTCTTCTCTGCTGGGGGTCAGCTTATCAGTCCTTTTTCTTTCTTCTTGTAGTCTTCTTGCGATTGTCAGGAATCTGGTGAGCTAGGTTCAGGGGTTCCCCTTAATACTAGACTTAGGGCCGTTACAGGGGTCAGAGGGCAGTAGCCAATAGCTACTGTCCCTGAGGGTGGCTACACCCTTCCTGTGCCCACTCCTTTTGGGGAGGAGGGCACAACCCTTACCCTATTGGTCCCTGTTGTCCAACCCAAGATGGAGGATTCTGAAGGAATGGGGGTCACTACAGCTCTGGACACCTTAGGGGTGGTCTCAGCTGAAGTGCTCACTCCTTCTTGTTTTTCCTAACTTTCCTGCCAGACTTGCCACCAAAAGTGGGGCTTCTTCTAGGGGGCGGGCATCACCACCATCTGGAGTGCCCTGGGGCTCTGTAATATGAGGCCTGAGTCTTTGAGGCTCATCACCAGGTGTTAAGGTTCCTGCAGGGGGGAGGTGGGAGGCACCCCCAGCCAATGCATGTTTTGTTTCTGGCCACAGAGTGTGTAGGAAAGTACCATCTTTCTTGGAATGTTACCCCCATTTTTCACACGTATGTCAGTTTGTTTTTTCCTGTCTCACTGGGATCCTGCTGGTCAAGACCACAGTGCTCATAGTTTATGGCCTAATGTGTATGTCTGTGTAGTGCCTAACTGTGTCACAAAGGCTCTGCTAATCAGAACCTCTGTACTTATGCTCTCTCTGCTTTTAAATTTGTCATTTACCAATTTCAATTGGCACACTGGACCCCCCTTATAAGTCCCTAGCATACGGTACATAAGTACCCAGGGCATTGTGGTTCCTATAGATCCATATGGGCTGCAGCATTTCTTTTGCCACCCATAGGGAGCTCAGACAAACCCTTACACAGGACTGCCATTGCAGCCTGCGTGAAACAACACACACATTATTTCACAGCCATTTTCACTGCACTTGAGTAACTTATAAGTCACCCATATGTCTAACCTTCACTTGCAGAAGGTTAGGTGCAAAGTTACTAAGTGTGAGGGCACCCTTGCACTAGCAAAGGTGCCCACTGTAGGAGGCTGGCCTGGCTTATAGTGGGTACCTGATGGTACTTACACCTTGTGCCAGGTTCAGTTATCCCTTATTAGTCGATTAGTAGTGTTCTAGCAGCTTAGGATGATAGAGGTAGCTATAGCAGAGCAGCTTAGGCTGAACTAGGAGACATGCAAAGCTCCTACTATACCACTTATATCATATAGCATTATATCATAAGAATCACAATACTCGGGAGTTACTAAAAATAAAGGTACTTTATTTTAGTGACAATGTGCCAAAAATATCTCAAAGGATATATTCCCTTAGGAGGTAAGTAGAATACACAAAATATACACACAAACCAAAATGAGGTAAGTACACTGTTGGAAAAGTAGTGCAAACACTGTATAATACAATAGGATGCAGTAGGACACAATAGGCCTAGGGGCAACACAAACCATATACTCCAAAAGTGCAATGCGAACCACGAATGGACCCCAGGCCTAGTGTAGTGTAGAGGGTCGCTGGGAGTGTAAGAAAACAGTAAGGGTGTCCAAGATACCCCACCCCAGGACCCTGAAAAGTAGGAGTAAAGTGACCCTACTACGCTAGAAAGACAGTAAAGCTGAGATAGGGGATTCTGCAAAGGCAACAACTGCAAAGCAGTGAAGACGGATTCCTGGACCTGAGGACCTGCAAAGGAAGGGGACAAGGTCCAAGAGTCACGCAAGTGTCCGGGGGGGGCAGGAGCCCACTAAACCCCGGATGAAGGTGCAAAAGTGTGGAAGAAGCCGAAGATTCTGCAACAACGGAAGGTGCCAGGAACTTCTCCTTTGGTCAGAAGATGTCCCACGGTGTGCTGGAGGGTGCAGAGTTGTTTCCACGCAGAAAGACCGCAAACAAGCCTTGCTAGCTGCAACAGTTGCGGTTGAAGATGATGGGTGCTGCCCGGGCCAAAGAAGGACCAGGAGGTCGCCCCTTGGAGGAGGAGACAGGGGGGCACTCAGCAATAGAGAGAGCCCACTCAGCAATAGAGAGAGCCCACTCAGAAGCAGTTAGCACCCGCAGAAGCACTTGAACAGGCGTTCAAGAAATCTGACCACGGTGGTCGTCTCAACACAACAAAAGAGGGTCCCACGAAGTCAGTGGTCAACTCAGCGAGTTGAGTAATGCAGGATGGAGTGCTGGGGACCTGGACTGTGCTGTGCACAAAAGAATACTTGAAAAAGTGCACTGAAGCCCTAGCAGCTGCAGATCACGCAGTACACAGGATTACTGTCCGGCATGGGGAGGCAAGGACTTACTTCACCAAATTTGGACAGAAGGACCACTGGAATGTTGGGGTCACTTGGATCCAGCTCCTGTGTTCCAGAGACCATGCTCTTCAAGATGAGATGGGACCCAGAGGACCGGTGATGCAGAAGTTTGGTGCCTGCGTTACCAGGGGGAAGATTCCGTCGACCCACGGTAGATTTCTTCTTGGCTTCCAGTGCAGGGTGAAGGCAGACACCCCTCAGAGCATGCATCACCAGGAAACAGTCGAGAAAGCCGTCAGGATTAGGCGCTACAATGTTGCTGGTAGTCGTCTTGCTATTTTGTTGCGGTTTTGCAGGCGTCCTGGAGCAGTCAGTGGTCGATCCTTGTCCAGAAGTCGAAGAGGGAGATGCAGAGGCACTCTGATGAGCTCTTGCATTCGTTATCTGACGAGAAACCCACAGGAGAGACCCTAAATAGCCCTCAAAGGAGGATTGGCCACCTAACCAGGTACGCACCTATCAGGAGGGGTCTCTGACGTCACCTGCTGGCACTGGCCACTCAGAGGCCTCCACTGCGCCCTCACACCTCTGCATTCAAGATGGCAGGGGTCTGCGACAGAGGAGCTCAGGGAACCACCCCTGGGGTGGTGATGGACAGGGGAGTGGTCACTCCCGTTTCTTTTGCCCAGTTTTGCGTCAGAGCAGGGGCTGGGTGATCCCTGAACCGGTGTAGGCTTGCTTATGTAAGGAGGGCACCATCTGTGCCCTTAAAAGTATCTCCAGAGGCTGGGGGAGGCTACTCCTCCCCAGCCCTTAACACCTATTTCCAAAGGTAGAGGGTTTAACACCCTTTCTCAGAGGAAATCCTTTGTTCTGCCTTCCTGGGACTGGGCTGCCCAGACCCCAGGAGGGCAGAAACCTGTCTGAGGGTTGGCAGCAGCGGTAGCTGCAGTGAAAACCCCAGAGAGCTAGTTTGGCACTACCCAGGTGTAGGAGGCTGGCCTGGCTTGTAGTGGGTACCAGAGGTACTTACACCTTGTACCAGGTACAGTTATCCCTTATTAGTGTAGAAGAGGTGTTTCTAGCAGCTTAGGCTGGTAGAAGGTAGCTATGGCAAAGCAGCTTAGGCTGAACTAGGAGACATGTAAAGCTCCTACTATACCACTTGTATCATATGCACAATATCATAAGAAACCACAATATACAGAGTTATTCAAAATAAAGGTACTTTATTTTAATGACAATATGCCAAAAGAATCTCAGTGAGTACCCCTCAGTGTGAGGATAAGTTATATACACAAGATATATGTACACAAACCAAAATTAGGTAAGTAATAGCAAGAAAAGTAATGCAAACAGTGTAGAATTACAATAGATGGTAATAGGAGCACATAGGTATAGGGGCAACACAAACCATATACTCCAAAAGTGGAATGCGAACCACAAATGGACCCCAAACCTATGTGAGCTTGTAGAGACTCGCTGGGACTGTAAGAAAACAGTGAGGGTTAGAAAGATATCCCACCCCAAGACCCTGAAAAGTAGGTGTAAAGTGCACCTACTGTAGGAAAGTACCATCGTGCCTGGCATGTTACCCCCATATTTCACTGTATATATGTTGTTTTAGTCTATGTGTCACTGGGACTCTGCCAGGCAGGGCCCAGTGCTCATAAGTATGTGCCCTGTATGTGTTCCTTGTGTGATGCCTAACTGTCTCACTGAGGCTCTGCTAACCAGAACCTCAGTTGTTATGCTCACGCTGCTTTCCAAATTTGTCACTAACAGGCTAGTGACTAAATTCACCAATTCACATTGGCATACTGGTACACCCATATATTTTCCTAGTATATGGTACTGAGGTACCCAGGGTATTGGGGTTCCAGGAGATCCCTATGGGCTGCAGCATTTATTTTGCCACCCATAGGGAGCTCTGACAATTCTTATACAGGCCTGCCACTGCAGCCTGCGTGAAATAACGTCCATGTTATTTCACAGCCATTTACCACTGCACTTAAGTAACTTATAAGTCACCTATATGTCTAACCTTCACCTGGTGAAGGTTGGGTGCAAAGTTACTTAGCGTATGGGCACCCTGGCACTAGCCAAGGTTCCCCCACATCGTTCAGGGCAAAGTCCCCGGACTTTCTGAGTGCGGGGACGCCATTACACACGTGCATTGTACATAGGTCACTTCCTATGTACAGCGTCACAATGGTAACTCCGAACATGGCCATGTAACATGTCTAAGATCATGGAATTGTCACCCCAATGCCATTCTGGCATTGGGGGACAATTCCATGATCCCCCGGGTCTCTACCACAAAACCCGGGTACTGCCAAACAGCCTTTCTGGGGTCTCCACTGCAGCTGCTGCTGCTGCCAACCCCTCAGACAGGTTTCTGCCCTCCTGGGGTCCAGGCAGCCCTGGCCCAGGAAGGCAGGACAAAGGACTTCCTCTGAGAGAGGGTGTAACACCCTCTCCCATTGGAAATAGGTTTGAAGGCAGGGGAGGAGTAGCCTCCCCCAGCCTCTGGAAATGCTTTGATGGGCACAGATGGTGCCCATCTCTGCATAAGCTAGTCTACACCGCTTCAGGGATCCCCCAGCCCTGCTCTGGCGCGAAACTGGACAAAGGAAAGGGGAGTGACCATTCGGGCATTGGGGGGCAATTCCATGATCCCCCGGGTCTCTAGCACAAAACCCGGGTACTGCCAAACAGCCTTTCTGGGGTCTCCACTGCAGCTGCTGCTGCTGCCAACCCCTCAGACAGGTTTCTGCCCTCCTGGGGTCCAGGCAGCCCTGGCCCAGGAAGGCAGGACAAAGGACTTCCTCTGAGAGAGGGTGTAACACCCTCTCCCATTGGAAATAGCTTTGAAGGCAGGGGAGGAGTAGCCTCCCCCAGCCTCTGGAAATGCTTTGATGGGCACAGATGGTGCCCATCTCTGCATAAGCTAGTCTACACCGCTTCAGGGATCCCCCAGCCCTGCTCTGGCGCGAAACTGGACAAAGGAAAGGGGAGTGACCACTCGCCTGACCTGCACCTCCCAGGGGAGGTGCCCAGCGCTCCTCCAGTGTGTCCCAGACCTCTGCCATCTTGGAAACAGAGGTGTCTGTGGCCCACTGGACTGCTCTGATTGGCCAGTGCCAGCAGGTGATGTCAGAGGCACCTTCTGATAGGCTCTTAGCTCTCTTTGTAGCCAGTCCTCCTTCCTAGGTAGCCAAACCTCCTTTTCTGGCTATTTAGTGTCTCTGCTTTGGGGATCTCACCAGATAACGAATGCAAGATCTCACCAGAGTTCCTCTGCATCTCCCTCTTCACCTTCAACCAAAGGATTGACTGCTGACTGCTCAGAACACCTGCAAAACCGCAACACAGTAGCAAGACGACTACTAGCAACCTTGTATCGCCTCATCCTGCTGGCTTTCTCGACTGTTTCCAGGTGGTGCATGCTCTGGGGGTAGCCTGCCTCCTCTCTGCACCAGGAGCTCCGAAGAAATCTCCTGTGGGTCGACGGAATCTTCCCCCTGCAACCGCAGGCACCAAAAGACTGCATCACTAGTCCTCTGGGTCCCCTCTCAGTCCGACGAGCGTGGTCCCTAGAACTCAGCAACTCTGTCCAAGTGACTCCCACAGTCCAGTGACTCTTCAGTCTAAGTTTGGTGGAGGTAAGGTCTTGCCTCCCATGCTAGACTGCATTGCTGGGTACCGCATGATTTGCAGCTGCTCCGGCTCCTGTGCCCTCTTCCAGGGTTTCCTTCGTGCACAGCCAAGCCTGGGTCCCCGACACTCCTTCCTGCAGTGCACAACCTTCTGAGTTGTCCTCCGGCGTTGTGGGACTCCCTTTTGTGACTTCGGGTGGACTCCCGTTCACTTTTCTTCCAAGTGCCTGTTCAGGTACTTCTGCAGGTGCTGCCTGCTTTTGTGAGGGCTCACTGTGTTGCTGGGCGCCCCCTCTGTCTCCTCCTCCAAGTGGTGACATCCTGGTCCCTCCTGGGCCACAGCAGCACCCAAAAACCTCTACCGCAACCCTTGCAGCTAGCAAGGCTTGTTTGCGGTCTTTCTGCGTGGGAACACTTCTGCAAGCTTCATCGCAACGTGGGAAATTCGTCCTCCAAAGGAGGAGTTCCTAGCCCTCTTCTTTCTTGCAGAACTCCAAGCTTCTTCCAACAGGTGGCAGCTTCCTTGCACCCTCAGCTGGCATTTCCTGGGCTCCTGCCCCCTCACGACACTGTTGCGACTATTGGACTTGGTCCCCTTGTCTTACAGGTACTCAGGTCCGGAAATCCACTATTGTTGCATTGCTGGTGTTTGTTCCTCCTGCAGAATCCCCCTATCACGACTTCTGTGCTCTCTGGGGGTAGAAAAGTGAACCGGAGTCCACACAAAGTCACAAAAGGGAGTCCCACGACGCTGGAGGACAACTCAGAAGGTTATGCACTGCAGGAAGGAGTGCCGGGGACCCAGGCTTGACTGTGCATGAAGGAAATCCTGAAAGAGTGCACAGGAGCCGGAGCAGCTGCAAATCACGTGGTACCCAGCAATGCAGTCTAGCGTGGGGAGGCAAGGACTTACCTCCACCAATCTTGGACTGAAGAGTCACTGGACTGTAGGAGTCACTTGGACAGAGTTGCTGAGTTCCAAGCACCACGCTCGTCAGGATGAGAGAGGACCCAGAGGACCAGTTTTGCAGTCTTTTGGTGCTTGTGTTAGCAGGGGGAAGATTCCGTCGACCCACTGGAGATTTCTTCAGAGCTTCTGGTGCAGGGTGAAGGCAGGCTACCCCCAGAGCATGCACCACCTGGAAACAGTCGAGAAAGCCGGCAGGATTAGGCGCTACAATGTTGCTGGTAGTCGTCTTGCTACTTTGTTGCGGTTTTGCAGGCGTCCTGAGCAGTCAGCGGTCGATCCTTTGGTAGAAGGTGAAGAGGGAGATGCAGAGGAACTCTTGCATTCGTTATCTCAAGAATTCCTCAAAGCAGAGACCCTAAATAGCCAGAAAAGGAGGTTTGGCTACCAGGTTTGGAGGATTGGCTACCAAGAGAGGTAAGAGCCTATCAGAAGGAGTCTCTGACATCACCTGCTGGCACTGGCCACTCAGAGCAGTCCAGTGTGCCCCCAACACCTCTGTTTCCAAGATGGCAGAGGTCTGGGACACACTGGAGGAGCTCTGGGCACCTCCCCTGGGAGGTGCAGGTCAGGGGAGTGGTCACTCCCCTTTCCTTTGTCCAGTTTCGCACCAGAGCAGGGTTGGGGGATCCCTGAACCGGTGTAGACTGGCTTATGCAGAGATGGGCACCATCTGTGCCCATCAAAGCATTTCCAGAAGCTGGGGGAGGCTACTCCTCCCCAGCCCTTCACACCTACTTCCAAAGGGAGAGGGTGTAACACCCTCTCTCAGAGGAAATCCTTTGTTCTGCCTTCCTGGACCAGGGCTGACTGGACCCCAGGAGGGCAGAAACCTGTCTGAGGGGTTGGCAGCAGCTGCAGTGGAGACCCCGGAAAGGCAGTTTGGCAGTACCTGGGTACTGTGCTAGAGACCCAGGGGATCATGGAATTGTCCCCCCAATTCCAGAATGGTATTGGGGTGACAATTCCATGATCTTAGACATCTTACATGGCCATGTTCGGAGTTACCATTGTGACGCTATACATAGGTAGTGACCTATGTACAGTGCACGCGTGTAATGGTGACCCCGCACTCACAATGTCTGGGGAATTTACCCTGAACGATGTGGGCGCACCTTGGCTAGTGCCTGTTAGTGACAAATTTGGAAAGCAGAGAGAGCATAACCACTGAGGTTCTGGTTAGCAGAGCCTCAGTGAGACAGTTAGCCATCACACAGGGAACACATACAGGCCACAAACTTATGAGCACTGGGGTCCTGGCTAGCAGGATTCCAGTGAGACAGTGAAAACACCCTGACATATACTCACAAACAGGCCAAAAGTGGGGGTAACAAGGCTAGAAAGAGGCTACTTTCCTACACCGGGGTCCATTATGGAGTCCCGGGATGCATGGGATTGGCATCCCAATACCAGATTTGGCATGGGGGGCAATTCCATGATCTTGGACATGTTACATGGCTATATTCGGAGTTACCATTGTGAAGCTACATATAGGTATTGACCTATATGTAGTTCACGCATGTAATGGTGTCCCCGCACTCACAAAGTACGGGGAAATTGCCCTGAACTATGTGGGGGTGTAGGAAAGTACCATCTTGCCTGGCATGTTACCCCCATTTTTATGTGTGTGTCAATTTGTTTTTGCGTGTGTCACTGGGATCTTGCTAGCCAGGACCCCAGAGCTCATAGTTTGTGGCCTATATGTGTTGCCTGTGTGGTGCCTAACTGTATCACTGAGGCTCTGTGTAGGAGGCTGGCCTAGCTTGTAGTGGGTACCAAGGGGTAACTACACTTTGTACCAGGTCCAGTTATCCCTTATTAGTGTAGAAGAGGTGTTTCTAGCAGCTTAGGCTGATAGAAGGTAGCTATAGCAGAGCAGCTTAGGCTGAACTAGGAGACATGTAAAGCTCCTACTATACCACTGGTGTCATATGCACAATATCATAAGAAAACACAATACACAGATATACTAAAAATAAAGGTACTTTACTTTTATGACAATATGCCAAAAGTATCTCAGTGAGTACCCTCAGTATGAGGATGCCAAATATACACAAGATATATGTACACAATACCAAAAATATGCAGTTATAGCAAAAGGAAGTAATGCAAGCAATGTAAAGTCACAATAGATTGCAATAGGAGCACATAGGTATAGGGTCAACACAAACCATATACTCCAAAAGTCGAATGCAAACCACGAATGGACCCCAAACCTATGTGAGCTTGTAGAGGGTCGCTGGGACTGTAAGAAAACAGTGAGGGTTAGAAAAATAGCCCACCCCAAGACCCTGTAAGGTAGGTGTAAAGTGCACCTACAACCCCCAGAGAGCACAGAAGTCGTGATAGGGGGATTCTGCAAGGAAAACTAACACCAGCAAAGCAACAACAGTGGATTTCCGGACCTGAGTACCTGTGAAACAAGGGGACCAAGTCCAAGAGTCGCGACAGTGTCGAGAGTGGGCAGATGCCCAGGAAATGCCAGCTGAGGGTGCAAAGGAGCTGCCACCGGATGGAAGAAGCTTGGTGTTTTGCAAGAACGAAGAGGACTAGGAACTTCCCCTTTGGAGGATGGATGTCCCACGTCGTGAAGAAGCTTGCAGAGGTGTTCCCACTCAGAAAGACCGCAAACAAGCCTTGCTAGCTGCAAGGGTTGCGGTTAGGGTTTTTGGATGCTGCTGTGGCCCAGGAGGGGCCAGGATGTTGCCACTTGCATGAGGAGACAGAGAGGGCGCGCAGCAAGTCAGGGAGCCCTCCCAGAAGCAGGCAGCACTTGCAGGAGTACCGGATCAGGCAATTAGAAGAGGAGTGAACCGGAGTCCACCCGAAGTCAGAAAAGGGAGTCCCACGATGCCGGAGGACAACTCAGAAGGTTGTGCACTGCAGGTTAGAGTGTAGGGGACCCAGGCTTGGCTGTGCACGAAGGAAATCCTGGAAGAGTGCACAGGAGCCGGAGCAGCTGCAAATCACGCGGTACCCAGCAATGCAGTCTAGCATGGGGAGGCAAGGACTTACCTCCACCAAACTTGGACTGAAGAGTCACTGGACTGTGGGAGTCACTCGGACAGAGTTGCTGAGTTCCAGGGACCACGCTCGTCGTGCTGAGATGGGACCCAGAGGACCGGTGATGCAGTCTTTTGTTGCCTGCGGTTGCAGGGGGAACATTCCGTCGACCCACGGGAGATTTCTTCAGAGCTCCTGGTGCAGGAAGGAGGCAGGCTACCCCCAGAGCATGCACCACCAGGAAACAGGCAAGAAAGCCGGCAGGATGAAGCAATACAAGGTTGCAGTAGTCGTCTTTGCTACTTTGTTGTGGTTTTGCAGGCGTCCTGAGCAGTCAGCGGTCGATCCTTTGGCAGAAGGTGAAGAGGGAGATGCAGAGGAACTCTGGTGAGCTCTTGCATTCAGTATCTGAAGAATTCCCCAAAGCAGAGACCCTAAATAGCCAGAAAAGGAGGTTTGGCTACCTAGGAAGGAGGATTGGCTACCAAGAGAGGTAAGAGCCTATCAGAAGGAGTCTCTGACGTCACCTGCTGGCACTGGCCACTCAGTGCAGTCCAGTGTGCCAGCAAAACCTCTGTTTCCAAGTTGGCAGAGGTCTGGGGCACACTGGAGGAGCTCTGGGCAACTCCCCTGGGAGGTGCAGGTCAGGGGAGTGGTCACTCGCCTTTCCTTTGTCCAGTTTCGCGCCAGAGCAGGGCTGGGGGGATCCCTGACCAGTGTAGACTGGCTTATGCAGAGATAGGCAGCATCTGTGCCCATCAAAGCATTTCCAGAGGCTGGGGGAGGCTTCCCCTCCCCAGCCATCACACCTATTTCCAAAGGGAGAGAGTGTAACACCCTCTCTCAGAGGAAATCCTTTGTTCTGCCTTCCTGGGCCAGGGCTGCCTGTACCCCAGGGGGGCAGAAACCTGTCTGAGGGGTTAGCAGCAGCAGCTGCAGTGCAAACCCTGGAAAGGCAGTTTGGCAGTACCCGGGTTCTGTGCTAGAGACCCGGGGGATCATGGAATTGACAGTTCCATGATCTTAGACATGTTAAATGGCCATGTTCGGAGTTACCATTGTGACGCTATACATAGGTAGTGACCTATGTATAGTGCACACGTGTAATGGTGTCCCCGCACTCACAAAGTCCGGGGAATTTGCCCTGAACGATGTGGGGGCAACTTGGCTAGTGCCAGGGTGCCCACACACTAAGTAACTTTGCACCCAACCTTCACCAGGTGATGGTTAGACATATAGGTGACTTATAAGTTACTTAAGTGCAGTGGTAAATGGCTGTGAAATAACGTGGACGTTATTTCACTCAGGCTGCACTGGCAGGCCTGTGTAAGAATTGTCAGAGCTCCCTATGGTTGGCAAAAGAAATGCTGCAGCCCATAGGGATCCCCTGGGTACCTCAGTACCATATACTAGGGAATTATAAGGCTGTTCCAGTATGCCAATGTGAATTGGTGAAATTGGTCACTAGCTTGTTAGTGACTATTTGGAAAGCAGAGAGAGCATAACCAGTGAGGTTCTGGTTAGCAGAGCCTCAGTGAGACAGTTAGGCATCACACAGGGAACACATACATATAGGCCACAAACCTATGAGCACTGGGGTCCTGGCTAGCAGGGTCCCAGTGACACATTACAAACATACTGACAACATAGGGTCTTCACTATGAGCATTGGGCCCTGGCTAGCAGGATCCCAGTGAGACAGTGAAAACACACTGACATATACTCACAAACAGGCCAAAAGTGGGGGTAACAAGGCTAGAAAGAGGCTACTTTCTCACACTCTGCTAACAGAACCTCAGTGTTTATGCTTTCTCTGCTTTTAAAATTGTCACTGCAGGCTAGTGACCATTTTCACCAATTCTGATTGGCACACTGGAACACCCTTATAATTCCGTAGTATATGGTACCTAGGTACGCAGGGTATTGGGTTCCAGGAGATCCCTGTGGGCTGCAGCATTTCTTTTGCCACCCATAGGGAGCTCAGACTTCAGCCATCTTGCTTTGCAAGGTGTGGGGGGCATTCTGGAGAGCTCTGAGTGGCCAGTGCCAGCAGGTGTCGTTAAAGACCCCTCCTGATAGGTCCAAACCTCATAAGGTAGCCAATCCCCCAATAAGGGGTTCCTCTTAAATCTTCTCCTCCAAGATGACCAGGAACTCAGCACTGGTCCAAATCAGAGAGCGGAGGAGGTAGAGGATGACTCCCACCAGGAAGGCTCAGAGGAGCAGAATGACAATCCAGGGGAGGGTCTTTCCACAGACTTACCTGTCAATAAGCTTCCTGGTATAACTGGTATTTAGAAGGGTTCACACACAAGTAGGGCTCCCTTCGTCCCTAGAGGCTGGGCCACTAGAGTGGCCCCTGTTAGAGATAGGTCTGCCTCTGCATACTCTCATGTTACCTCTGTTTCAGAGGCTTCATATACTTTTAACCATGAGGACCAGTCCCTAGATAGGGAACTCAGAAAGCTGAGGTTAGAAGAGGCCAGACTGAGGCTAATGCAGCAACAGTTGGCCTTAGACAGGGAATCCCTGGCTGTGGAGAAAGAGAGGCAGGGTTTAGGGTTAGTTCCCCATGGTGGCAGCAGTAGTTTTAGAAACTCAAATGTTAGGGAACCTTCATTTGATTCTAGGAATCTGCACAAAGGTGTCCCTCCTTACAAGGATGGTGATGAAATCAACAAGTGGTTTGAGGCACCTGAGAGTGCCTATAAAGTTCAGAGGGTCCCTCATGTACAGTGGGCTGCTATCCTTTGGTTATTCTTCTCTGGCAAGGGGAGAGACTGACTTCTTATTGTCAGCGAGGATGATGCAGATAATTACCGAATTCTTAAAGAACCACTCTTAGATGGGCTGGGCTTAACCTCTGAACAGTACAGACTTAAGTTCAGAGAGGCCCGAAAGGAGTCATCATAGGACTGGACAGACTTTGTAGACTGTTCTGTGAAGGCCCTAGAAGGTTGGTTAAATGGCAGTAAGGTGGCTGACTATGAAAGCCTATACAACTTGATTCTGAGAGAGCATATCTTGAATAATTGTGTGTCTGACTTGTTACATCAGTATCTTGTGGACTAGGATCTGACCTCTCCCCCATACAGGGGGTGACAAGGATAGTAAAAAGAAAGATGGTGAAAAATCTCAGGACACACATGGGGATAAAAGTAAACACAAAGATCCTTCTTCAGGTCCAAAACACTCCTCTGGGGCTGGTTTAAAACTTCTTCATCTTCTTGAAATTCTTCACACAATCAGAAAAAGCATTGGTGCTATGTGTGTAGAAATAAAGGCCATTGGCCAGGGGATAAGTCCTGCACCTGTAAAGCCCCTGAGCTTACCACCACTAATAGATCAAACTAGACAGTCCCAAGACAGTTTCTGTCACACCTGGTGGCATTGGCCTTGCCACCTTGGCTGCTTGTCCCCTTAACATGGATAAGTACAGGCAGTCAATCTTAATAAATGGTGTTGAGGCCCAGGCCTACAGGGACACAGGTGCCAGTATCATTTTGGTGGGTGAAGACCTGGTGTCAGCTGCACAACACCTCAGTGGAAAGAAGTACCAAGCTACTGATGTCAATAACTCTATTCAGTCTCTTCCCCTAGCTGTAGTTCAACTTAGTTGGGGTGGGGTTACTGGCCCTAAGCAGGCGGTGGTATTGTCGCGTAGGCTCTCATTATTCTAATGAGACTACTGGATTTTGAGCAGCAAGAACGTCCATGGTGTCGGAGACTGAGTCTAACTCTCTGTGGGTGACACCTGTCGCTTTAAATCTGGGTTCTGCTCCGGCTAACTAGCAGTGCCTCATTTCTACCAGGGGATAGTGATGATTGGGCAGCCGAGCGCATTACATAATAGGCTTCTCAGGGAAGTGGTGGTCACTCAGGTCGCATCCGGTTCTCTCATTTACAATTCAGTCTTGTATATAAATGACAAACAGAAGCAGTATATGTTTTAATGATTGGTTTAATATAACGATTGCATCTTAGATAGCAAATCGTGAGCTGCAATAACCAGGACGGCACAACATGACAGTATTAAATTGGTGATGAGAAGAGTGAAGCATAAGAATAACGCTATCATATTGTCACTATGATCGATGGATTATTTCCTATCTAAGTCATAATCTGAGCACAGCATGTTAAGCTCTAATTCTGCCTTTCAGGTTCCCCCAGGAAGACATCAACCCTCATACATGAGCAAAGGCCTGTAGTCTGCGTTAGCATCTGTAGCAAAGCATTCAGCAATCAGCATACAGTTGTGGTCCCCTGGCTGGAATCTCCCTCTTAACGTATAATGGGACTAGGAAGTGTTTTTATAATGACACAGCTGATGTTCTAAGAAAATGTCCCTACGTAAGGATGTGTATTTTCTACGAATGTTGGAGACTAAACTTCTACCACGTTCACCGGCAATGTACCAACCTGTAGCCTTGAATGAAGCACAGAGTGATCAAGAATGTCTTGTTTGATAACACAGTGCTGGGCTCAGTAAAACAGTTAGATAGATGAAAAATAAAACAAGACCGTAAAATGGTTATTGTAAAAATAATAATGCAAAGCCAAATAAAATATATCTAGGCTAAAGTGCAAAGCGGCCTAGTGTGTTAAAATAACGTGCATGGAGCTATAACTAAAATGGCTACACAACACCCCCCCCTTTGTCAGTTGAAAGAGGTTCAAAGCCAAACTAAAATCTATTGCTAAAAGCTCAACCCTAAGATATATATAAAAAACACTTCAATTTGGACAAGTTAAAAGGACACATAAGCGTACTACGTGGCAATTTAAAACATGAGCATGTGTCTTATAATCGAATCAAGAAGACATGACAATTTAGAAAAGTTCGAAACTAGGTACGAGTCATGGAGAACAGGAGACCTTCCACTTCAGCAGATGTCAATGCCCGAAAGTCCTCGCAAGAAAGGATCAAGGAGCAGGTGTGTTCTATAGCTCCATTGTCAACCCAGGCAGCATTCCGTGGAGTGCCCATTGATGAGTTGTCAGCAACTTCCTCCAGGAAGGGTAACTCATAATTATCTTCACGCAGCAAACACAACCTTAATGCGCATGTCTGGTAATGAACCCTCAGTGAGAACATCAACAGATCAGCATCTACTGTAGACAAGCGCTGCTGTGAAAGACAGACTTCAAGTGCATGTTCAAAAGAGCATCAGAGGCACCGAAACACGGGCTGCACACAATGCAAAACTGGTCTGAAATACAAAGACCAGTCACACTCCAATTGCTCCAGGAGTGTTGCTCCAAAATACTGCATCATACGCTCACGACACAGCTGCGCTGATAGGAGCGCCGTCATTTCTCCTCGTTGTGGCGGGACAGCCATTGCGCATAAACAACAGCAACAGCAGGATGCCAGCTAATAAAGCCAAAGTTATTGGAAATCCCCCCAAAATACTTCCGAAAATTGAGTGGATAGCTGAAGATATCAAACCGAATATGGAGGCGAAGGTGTGAATGAAACCAGAACCAACAGTTTTGAAAAAATGTACGATTCCAGTTGTACTGGATGCATTAAATATTCGTCCCACGAGTTCACCAAAGTGTCTCGTAAAGTTTCTCGGACTGTATTTCTGCTGATGACCTTGCCACTTGAAGTGCGTAGGTCTTGTGCGCAGATGTAAGGGCCACATGCTTTTAAAACAATAAAGCCTTGAGTCTACTTAACTTGTCGAAATTCACGTTTGAAGTAGCAATGTAAGGCGAAATATCAGCTACCTCCTTAAATTTAGTGGGGGGGAACAATAGTTCCTGCAGCATGTAACGACCTTTGAGACCGAAACAACGTAAACTATTCCGGCCTGCATGCCACAACAGCCTTCACTATTGAGGAGGACGTAGCTGCCATTTGAAAGCACCTGGAACGTAGGTCTAATCAAGGGGACTGGGACTCCCTTCAGATAACAAGCCAAGTTTGCAGCTGAGGCGTTACACGCCCCATGCAAGGACAGCTGTTTACAAACCATCGAATGGCTGACTGAAGTCTTGCATTCACTACGGCTAAGAAAGACCTCTTTCATGCCACTTGAAGCATTTGTACGAGAAGGGAAGCTCCCACACCTCATGAATGTAACTATCTCCCAATTTTTCATATCTGCCTACCGGAATGTGTTTTAAACACAAGGTGAATTGTAGTGTAGAAATAAGCAGATTAATGACCCCATATATTAACCACTCAGCAGATGGTATTTTGGCCACAGTAAAAGGCAGCAACTTTTCTAATTTCTCGATGTTAAGCATGACATAAGTCGCTTCCTTCTTAGCCATTAGTTGTTGTTGTTGCGTTAAATTAAAAGAAGAAAATATCTCCCTTGCACTGATGTGCTGCCATGGGACGCGACCCTCCTTCAATGTCTGAAGTGTCCAACCCAACTGCATAATGGACCTGATCTGACTTTGTCCATGGTGTAAAGAAGACATATCTGATTGTATAATGTCTATAGCAGAAGAGACAATATTATTTATGGTATATATCCGGTCCGACAAGGTGTTAATCCCATTATCCATAACAGCTAATACCTTTTTTTTAGATTTTCCTGCTCTATTTGCCTTAACCGGGCAGCAGCATCTTGTTGGGAAAGTTTCCAAATCTCATTGTATACTGCATATAAGAAACGCTTCGTACGTGGTGTTCTGGGGCCTGACAGGAAATCTTGTAAGTCAGTGGAGTTAGACAGGAGACTGAGGTGTTCTCTAACCGTGTCTAGTGAGGATGATTTTAGCCACTGCTGGCATAATTTTCCCACACTATATGTTGTAATTATACCTGCATGCTCTGATGATATATAGCGAGGGTCTGGCCTACTCGTCCTAAAACCCCTGAAGAGTTAAGAAAACGTTGATGACACCCATTGGTATCTATTGGCCACAATAACCACCCGCCAGGTCGTGTCAGTGAAGCATTAAATGTACCATTTTGGACCCACCCATCAAGCTAATTTTTAGTTGCATTTGTATATTTTTGCCATTTATAAAACTTTGCGGGGTCTGGTGTACTGGGCATGTTTAATTCCCCAATTTTAGCTAATCCTAAACAACTTGTCTGTTGTACTGTTTTGTTTAAAAATATCATTTGTACAGGAATAAGACATGCTCTAAACAAGGTTTCCTTTCCCTTAATTTGCCAATTTCTTGTTCCCCACACACTTTTCAGATCAATTGATTTAAACCAATATTCATAGCCTTCTATCGATAACCGGGAAACAAAGGATTTTGAATATATAAATTTCGGATTGGTCAATAACATATCTATATCGTTAGTAGGTGGCACTTTAAAATAATATGACTTAGCATTCTTTTGATTGTGCCCAGAAAAATATGCAAACTTTTCAGAATATGTTTCGGAACTCCCTTGTGGCGGAGTTGGGCAATGCTCCCAGTGCGTGTATTTAAAAACAGTTTTGGGACTGCTCGCTCTATGTATGAAATGGTGGCCATAATAATTATATCAAAACATATCACCATCATTTTCTTTAAATTGGTAAACATCTTCGTTTTCAAAGACAGTATAATATTGCAATTCAGTCATCATAGAATCAACTGTTTTCACATCCCAATCATCAGAAACAATGCCATGTATCACTATATCATTCATTGATAATTTGAACACATACGGTATTTGAATAACTTCTGTGGGACCATATATATCAAACATTACTTTGTCCCAAACAATCCAATCAGGAATTGGCACTGCGGAAATGTTCACAAAAGATAAGTCTCTTCGGACTTTATGTGATGAAAATGTGGTTTCAATCAATCAATTGATCTTTATTTCGGCCAATTTGGCCATAAAAGATGTACACAAAAAACACACGTATGAACATATAAAACCATCAAGGAAAAGTAAACAGGAAACACATCAGATAAAAGACCATACAATTAAAATAAAAACTTAAAGTTAGATAGGAGCCTGCAACTTTAAAATACGGGTACGAATATGCCAGACATTGGTAAGGAATTTGGCTAGTGCAAACACAATTGGACCTGAAACATCAGTTTTTAAAATTCTGTACACCGGGAGGTACTCCCTAAAACCAAGGTTTCTAATAAGTGGTAGGAGCCAATATTTCCTGGCGGCCTTGTAAGTTGGACAAAACAAGACCACATGCAGATCGCTTTCCTCTGCTCCCACACATGTCGGACATAGCTTGGTAGATGGCAGTGTTGACCAGGAGCAGGTGTAAGATCGCAGAGGCAATGTGCCATATCTCCATTGGAGAAATAGCTTCCTGGCCAGCACAGGAGACATAGCATCCAGAACCCTCTCCAGGCGGTATGAGTCCTTGCTTTGCGCGAATACAGATGTTAATGACCCCTCATTCTTGCAGTCTAGGGCCATAGCTAATTTCTGCTCGTGGTAAGCACTGACCAAAGCTCTTCGTGGGATCCTTAGTGAGGCGTTAGCTGGATCCGACCACAGGTCAGGGAGGCCCAATCCCATACAGGACTTTTTTTATATATTTTATCCACGGGATCTGTAAAGCTTTAGGGTGGGTTAAAAACTCCCTCAGTTCCGCCCTATAAGAAGAGAGTTCTTCGGTGCTCCATAGCCTTCGCCAGAAGACTATGGGTCTGAGACCTAATTCATCTGCTATTGGTCTCAGACCCAGATCCATCCTCAGGGGGAGGAGCGGAGTACTGGACGGGAGTGCTACTATCTGTCTAATAAAGTTGTTCTCAGTTATACAGTAGACAAACTGCAGGAAACTGTGTGACCCCACAGTTCCGCCCCGTACATCAGAGCTCCTCTAGCCTGTGCCTTGTATATCTGGATAAGCGGCCCCAGCGGTCGATATGTGGAGCTTCTCATCAACCGAGCAATGCCGCCAGTGGTCTGCACTAATTTAAGATTAACCCTAGTCTGGTGAGTTCCCCAAGACATGGTTTCATTCAACGTTACACCTAGATATTCAAAGGTGGGGACTCTCTCTAAACGTAAAGCTCCCAGTAAGGGGTTCGGGCGTGATCTTGGGGTTGGGTTCATAACCATAAACTTGGTTTTATTAGCATTTATTTCCAACCCCCTATCTGTGCAAAAAGCCACAAGAGAATCAAGGATCCTCTGTATCCCCATGGGAGTTTTGGACAGCAGCAGGGTGTCATCTGCAAACATGATTGCAGGCACCCTGCTGCCATTCAATTTTGGGGCATCAGTGTATTCAGTTCCATTGAGGTGGGCGATTACCCCGTTGACGAAGAGGCAGAACAGGGTCGGTGCCAATACACAGCCCTGTCTAACCCCCCTGTCAACGGGGAATCTGTCCGTTAATTCCCCGTGTTTCCCGCACCTGACCCGGGCGTAGTTATTATGGTGCAATCTCTTTAAAGTTATCAGAATGTCTGGGGGGACCCCCATCTCAGCCAGAACACTTCAGAGTTTCCCTCTGGGCACAAGGTCAAATGCAGCCCTCAGGTCCACAAATATAGTGTATAAACTACCCCCTTCCAATATTGCTGCCCTCCAATAGATAACGTTCAGACGAAAAACCTGATCCTCTGTAGAAACTCCCTTTCTAAATCCCGCCTGATACGGACTGAGGGCACCTGTTTCTTCCACCCAGTCCTGAAGCCGATTCAGCAGTATCCTGCCAAACAGCTTCTGTGACACGTCAATTAAACTGATTGGTCTGTAGTTGGCAGGGAGCAGGGGCGAGCCCTTTTTAAATATAGGAACCACCTCTGCCCCCAGCCAAGTACTCGGAATTTCCATGCCACACAAAACTCCATTAAACACTGCAGCCAGATAGGGGGCCCAAACACCGGGCTCCTGCTTGAACAGGTCCCCGGGCAGGCCGTCCAATCCTGGCGCCTTTCCAGCTTTAAGTCCCATTAGTGCTACCTTCACCTCCCCCACTGTTATCAAGTCCCCGCCATACTCTACCAGTCCAGTACCGAAATCAATCTTAGTTTCTCCCTGCTCGGAACTGTAGAGAGACTGGAAGTGTGCCTGCCACACCCCTGCTGCAATGTTTGGTTCTATTGCCGAATGGAGATTCCCCGACCCCCCGTTTACTACTCTCCAAAACATTCGGTGGTCTCTTGTTACGAGGGAAGAGGTAAGCTCCTCCCACTGGTTCTCCTCCCATTCGGTTTTAGCATGGATGACCAGTTTTTTATAAGCCCGTCTACTTTCTCGCAGCTTCTCTCTATCTGTTCCCTCCTTGATGCATCTGAGGAGTTCTCCCTTTGCCTTCCTGCAGACTGCATTGTACCATAAGGAGTTATGTTGTTGGATCCTCTTCTGATTCTGGACCCTGGTAAAAAGCTCAGAGGCCGCTCCCTTTATAAGGTCCTCATGAGCCTGATATAATTTCTCATGATGGACAATATTGCCCACATCGTTGGCTAACTCTCCCACTTTTTCCAAAATGGGGATTAAACCTGCGTAGAGCTTAGAAAGTTTCACTTGGCTCGTAGCTAGTTTATCCCACCTGATTCTTCTCCTGTTATTGTCTAATAGTAGTTCAGGTTTAGACCCCCCCATGGTTGTTATGGAGGCCTTTGGCCCAGGATGGCTAAGATCGAGTTCAAGGGCGTTATGGTCACTATCCAGTCTCTCCACCACCCTAAAGTCCAGGATAGAAGACCAGTTCACTATCTGTACAAGAGCATAGTCCAAGCGGGACTCTCTTCCCACTCTGTTGTACGTGGTTTTGCTTGGTACATCAGACTTAATACGTCCATTGCAGGCTCTAATTCCATGCTTTAGGGTGAGATCAGTAATCTGCAAAGCCACAGGCGTCCATGCCTTTGGAGAAGGTGCTACAACAGGGGGTACTGACCACCTGAACTCTTCTTCCATGGGAAATCCCTCTACGAGACCGACCAACGGCTCGAAATGGGAATTTAAATCCCCTCCCACTATGTAAGGGATATCTCTTGGCATTTCCGCTAAATATACTGAAAGCTCCTCTATAGTGGGGGATTCACGCGAAGCACCCACTGGCCTGGAGTAAATATTTATCAGGGCAAGTTTCGCTAGGTTCGGCCAGGCTAGTAAAACCACTAGGATATCATCTGATGGCACCGGTAGGCGTGAAGCCTGACATCCTAAGTGGGAAGCCACCCAAGTTGTGAGTCCACCAGAGGGGCGGCCCTTACCCTCCCACCTAGCCGAGATGGAAAATGACTCGTAACCTTGATGGTTATAATCTTCCCTTGCCCAAGTCTCTTGGAACATGCAAACATCCCCGGACTCAATGTAAGTTGTCCAATCTTGGGTGCCCAGTTTGCTGGCTAAACCAGCCACATTCCACCAAATTAGTCTCATGTGCGCTGGAGAAGCCACAGAACAGATTGCAGGGATGGAGTGGGGGGAAGAGCCAGTACCAAAGCCAGAAACTACACCAATTACTCTAACAGGGTCATTTTCAGAAGTGGATTCAGCCAGATCAGGCAGTTTGCTGGGACCATTATCCAAGGTCACAGGATTTAAGTTCGGGTTTGGAGGCAGTCAGTCCACACCATCCAGACCATTCAGACAGTTAAAACGATTATGGTCCAAAAAGGGAGTCTCCGAAGGTCGATAAACTGGACGTGGAGCATATCCCCTATATCTAGATCTTCGTTCCACCCTTGTCCAGTTACCTTGTGACAAGTCATGGTGCAAGAAAATAGGAGGGAAAAAGAAAGAAACTGGCAAAGTCTGTATGGTAGAATCCAGTGATCTATTTGACCCAGCACAAATGTATAGTACTGTTCCAGGGTCTCGAAAAGACACAATGATACAGTCCCCTGCTATTGATTTCCCCGACTTCCCCAACCATGGTACCCTTCTTACCATAATGATCTCATTATTAAGGTGAGCTGGAAGAGGTCTGTTCCAATTCAACCATTTAATGGTTTTCCTCTTGAGTGAGTGATAGTTCTCATTTTCACCCAATTCTAGAGAGGGAACACCAGCCAACACCACCATGAGGCTGTTAGCCTCTGGTGGTAGGTCGGGTCCTCGTGGTCTAGGGGCAGGCTTACCAGGGAGTATACGTTGGAGTGCTGGGCCATCTGTTTCTGATGGTAGGATGTTAGAGTTAGTAGGTAAAATTGGAACTGGGATAGCCATAAGTGGCTGTAAAGGAGGGGCGGCAGTAGTGCCCAGGGGAAGCCCCGTGTGGATCGGTGGGTTTTGTATATTGGGGAAGGTTCCTATTGGTAAAATGGACTCAGTGGTTCTACTCTGTTTGTTGTCCAAAATTTTCAGGGTGGTTAAAGTTGCCTCCAGAGTGGTCAGCCTGAATTCTATTTTCTGCAAGCTCTCGCTAATGGGCAACAAGAGTGATCTAATTAAAGATTCAATGCTCCCCAAAGAACTACCGGGAAATAATGTGTTAAGTGGGCTCTTCCCTTTGTCGCTAATGGAAGCAGTGGTAATAATATTAGTACCCTTGGGGGGAGTAGCCCTCTGCACATTAACTAAAGGCCTATCTAACATAGGTACGGACTTGAGTGACTTTCCAAAATCAGAGTGGGGGATCTTTTTCTTCCCCTGACCACCCCTCATCTTCCTTCTGCGTTTATTTGGTGGTAGGTCATACACCTCTGCCACCACAGTTTGCTTTAGCTTATTAATCTTGATTTTGGCTCTGGTGTGTATTTGGGTGGATAAGTCAACTGCCGAACTACTGGCAACTAATAGTGGAGTGATGTCCGTAGTTTGTTTAGGAGGTGGGCCAGAAATGGGAGAACTATCCCGGAGTAATAGGGGAACATCTTCTTGGGATGAAAGATCCGGGCTGCCATTGATGGAACCTTCCTCTTGGGAGATAGGATAGGGAGTTATGTCACTGAGGGGCCTGTTTTTCATATGTTCAATCGAGCGACGACGCTCTGTCCTACGCATCTCCAAAGAGGTTTCGATTCCCCCATCACCCTTTACCAATTTAAAGTAATTGTCCAGAGTCCCAGTGTTGGCTCCCCCCCCCTTCGCTGCTGTTCCACCTAGGGCTGATGATGGCATACCCAGAACCTTTTTCTTATACCAGGTAGGATCAAGGAAATGCAGGTGGAAGAGAGTGGGCCCAGCCCAGCCTCCTGCGTGCCCTGACGGCCACAGACGGTCCCGCCCTTGTCCCGGGCTTATCCGCGACGCGGAAGTAGCTGATTGAATTTATAAGAGAAAAGTTAAGCTATGAGTGGGGCGGGGCTTGCAGGGAGAGCGGCCAGTGACAGAAGGCGCGGATTAACAGGACCACTGGGAAACGTAGTCCTGTCCCGACGCTCGCAGCCCTGCACTCGCCCAGTCCCTCACTGAAACTGTCCGTAGGTTTTGCACAAGCGGCTCTCACGCCGCAGCGAGACGCCGCAGAAGTAGAGGAGAGTCCAAAGGCAAAAGGCAAACCAGCAGCAAACAGCAAGTCCGACGGTATCCCAGGGAAGTGGAGCTCAGAGGTGGTTTTTCAGGCTGTAAGTGGCGCGGGTTAACAGGACTGCTGGGAGACGTAGTCCTGTCCTGGCGCTCGCAGCCCCCAGGTTTTACACAAGCGGCTCTCACGCCTGCAGCGGGACCCGCGAAGAGGAGAATCCAAAGGCAAACCAGCAGCAACCAGCAGCAACCAGCAAGTCCGACGGTATCCCAGGAGAGCGGAGCAGAGCGGAGCTCAAAGACCTTGCACGAGCGGCTCTCGGCTAGTGGTAGTATGAATTGTGATTGTGATTGTAATTAATTTGATACCTCTAACAGCTCCTAGTGACCAGCGACAAAGTCAATGTATACAAACTTCTTTGAGCTTAAATAATAATGAGTCAATAGCTGCTGACACCCTTCATTGAAGCTGAAGCTTTTGTTCAGATGTTGGCAGTAGATGCTTTCTGTTGTAACAACCTCCAATGGCCTCTAGCACTCCGTAATGCCTCACAACGGACGGAAGACGACAATGATCCCGCTTCACTCTGACATCGAGTCAGACCACGATTACCTTTGGGAGAACAACCTCAGCTTGTTGCTGTGAAGAATAACATCGATAATAATAGGCTTCGACACCTCGCTCTACTTTTGTCAGTGTGGTTTCAAAACCTCCTCCACCAGTTCAACTGTTGATCTTTCAGGAAGAAAATGACCATGTATTAATAAGAAAAAGGTAATGACAAAACCAATCCAAAGTAGAAAGGCTAGGACAGTCAAAGAAAGCCATAAATAGTTCCATGGAAAAAATAAAATAAGTTTCTTTAAGCCAGTTTGTTAGCTTACGAGTACTTGACAAATCAGCTGTCGAAGAGGCGAATGAGTCTGAGAAATCATCGTTGAAGTCGGCAAAATAATCAGAGGCAGTTCGTGCAAATGGCGCAGCCGTTGTCAGTGGCGGAGTTTGTGTTTCCTGCAGTGGCACACTATAGATAGCACCATCCGTTTGTGTTGGAGTCGAGTTGACTTGGTCAAATGTTTCTAAATTAGTTGACGTTAGCGAAACTAATGCAAGATCGTCTTCCACCCTTCCCAAGCTCGGAGAGTTGTTGGTGTTGGTGTAAACAACTTGTAGAGGAACGTCTTCACCAGTAGGTGAGAGGGATTCGGGAACTACTGGATGATCCTCTTGGTCGGTTGTGCAGGATCGACCACATGGTGTAGTTTGACATTGTCAATGGAGACAAAATGATTTTCTTTGGCACCCGCCAACAGTGGTAGAATAACAATTCTGGTACTGTGTATCCCTAGTACAGGGACTGATGCTTGATAAGAAGGGCCAAATTGCTTCTTCAAAGCGACTTTCTCTCGTACAAGAACCCAACTCTGGGAATCCAGCCGGTAGATGTTACTGGCACATCCTTAATTCCTGTGGAGGCGGCACTGTTAGAAGAATTATCAGCACAAAACTGTTGCAGTTCCTCTAAGACAGTGACACGTTCAAAAGGTGGTTCTGCTGCCTCCATGCCAGGACCATCAAGATCTGGAACATACATTTGAGTTCTGAACAGGCACTTATATGAAGTAAGACTCCCCTAGGCATCTTCTAGGCAGATTATTTAGTGCTCTCTGGACTCCATACAGGTGGTTAAGCCAAATACGACCTGTACCTAGGACTCTGGCTGTTAAGGATTGCTTTAAATCATGGTTTAATCGCTCCTGGACACTATTTCCCTCTGGATGAAATGGAGACGAGTACTGGAGTTGGACCCCTAATGAAGCCATGGCGTCCCTGAATGCCCTTGAGGCGAAAGCAGGACCCTGGTCCGAATGGAAAGCCACAACTGCATATGTACCGATAAAGACTCATAAGTCTTTAATAACAGTAGTCGTCAGCCAAGCGTTGTGGCGACACCCATAAAAATCTGGAGCATGAATCAACAGTGACTAAAATATATTTGTATGCACTGTCAGGTGTTAGGGGACTACAGTGGTCCAAGTACACACACTTTAATGGTTTGTTTAAAATTAAGAGGGGTGTCTGCGGCGGGTGCTTGGCAGTGGAAACTTTAATTTGTTGACAGATGTCACAACAAAGGACATACTGCTTAGTCTCTTTGTAGAGACCTGGCCACCAAGATCGAAATTGTAGCCCCCACACCAGCATGGGCAGATGCCACCCCCTCATGCGCTGCTTTAATCAATTGTGACCTTATGTCTTTGTTGGGGTTGTCTCGTACACCTACGCCTGGTATCTTAACCTCAGCGTTCAGCATACCTCCCATTCGATAGTGATACTTGTTACGAAATCCTTTAGGATAGGGCGTACCATCAGCCGTAGCTGTCACGGCAGCCCAAATGTCTGCGTCTGGTTTTGAACTCAAGCGAGTCACTGCAGCTACAATGGCAATAGCCACTACTGACTTTGCGGCTTAATCAGCCAGTGTATTTCTAGCAACATGTATTCCAACGCGCTGGTGTCCAAGTGTGTGTACAACATGGACATTCGGTAGCGTCTCTTTCATGTCAGCTACTTTCCCCCACAGTAGTCTGTGTTTAATGGTGTTGCCTTTGGAATCTCTGAACCCATTCTGGCGTCAATAATGCAGGTATTCATTAAAGGATTAGACACAATAATACGAATCACAAACAATCAGCGTATGCTGTGCTGGATCAGTGTGTTCCAGTGCCATCAGCAGAGCTTTTAGCTCTGACAATTGTGCTGCACAATCCCCTAGGGTTTGTGTAAAAGTATGTAGAGGACAAAATACATCACCCTCCATGTAGCCACCTATGGCTGCGCAAGCAGCAGAATATTGATGTTTAGTTCCAATTGCAGGTTGTGCTGAGCCATCGGTGTACATGAATCTATGATATTGTTCAATAGGCAATGTATTTGCTGGAACTGGGTATTCTATTTCATATTGTAAGAATTCCTGAGTTTGTAGCTTTGGGTCAAAAATGTAGTCTAAATCAGTGGCTGTCAGAGACGTAGCCCATTGTATCCAATGTGGATGTAATGCTTTTGCATTTGGAACGCTAGCTTTTGTAACAGCCTCTAAGGCTGGGATTGGAGAAATGACAATGCGTTTTCCTTGGTCAAGAGGTCTTTCTTTAATGACCGCCATCTGCACAGCAGTAAGAATTTTCTCAGTGGGAGCAAAGCATTGTTCTGCCACTGAATATAAGTGTGATTTGTATGCAATCGGGACTGTCTCACCTTTATTAAATGTCACATAGGTGAAACCAATGGCCCCAGCTATTACTCTGATGACCAAATGTGTTTTGTTGTCCCTCATATGTAATGTTGTGCTGCAAGCATATCTGTCTGCAACTCTCGAAGAATGCGTGTATGTTCCATTGTCCAGAATTTACTTGAAAAATCGGGACGTATTAAGTCATATAAAGGTTTTATGCGTGTAGCATAATCTGACATGTATGTTCTGCCAAAATGTAGGAAACCCACTAATGATTGGAGTTTTTTAATTGTATTCGGTGGTTGTAACTGTGCGCATTTCTCTAAGAATTGTGGGGCTAGGCTCTTCCCTTCACTTGACAGCTCATATCCTAAGAACAGGACGCTGAGGAAGGCTATTTTTGTTTTTTTGAAGTTACATTTGTAGCCCAATTCAGCAAATCCTACAACAATGCGGGCTACCCATCTTAAATGTTGTAGTAAATCATCATCCGTGAGATAAATATCATCTACATAGGACAATGCTTCAGGGTCAATCTCGTGCAAAATAGCAGTGACACGAGCTGCAAACAGTCCTGGGCTGTTCTTATACCCCTGAGGTAAACAACTGAATTTTTTCTGGGAGCCTAGTGCACTGAAACTTGTTAAGTCTCAACTCTCAGGCGCTATATTCTGGCAGAAAACCCATAAGAAATGTCCAGTGTTGTTTTGTATTTTTTACGCACTATGTTGCTCATTAGTGCTGTGCTATGCGAGTTTTGGATAGCATAGGTACGAGTATGACTGTTTAAATGTCTGTAGTTTAAGACCATTCTATATGAATGGTCTGGCTTAGCTATGGGGAATAATGGGTTATTCATTTGGCGAGACACAGGGTTCAATCACACCCTGGTACTCTAATTGCGTGAGTATTTCTCTCACTGGTGCTTTTGCTTCATGTTTTATCGGATACTGCGGTTGTGGCTGAGGTTCACTTTTAATTGGAATTACATGGTAGGGGGATTCTTTATCCCATCCTACGTGATTTCTGTATAATGCAGGTACTTGTGCTAAAGCCCATTCAATGGAATAGGATTCAGCGAGTTCCTCTGGAACAAGGGGCGAGAAGGAAGGCTTAATGACTTCTTCTCCATATGGGCAGTTACGGACAAAGTCAGGTGGCCAATCTTGTTCGGCCAACAAGACATCATATACTTTTACTACGTGATCCCAAAAGATTGCATCTATTGTATGTTAAATGTCTCCTTCTAACTGTAACGTTACTTTGCACATCTTATCAGGCGTGGAGGCACGCACGTCCGCAGTTTCTACTTGTATAAAGTCATCAGTTGCTTTCACCTCCAGATGCTCTAGAAGATTCCGGCGAACTATTGTTCTTCAAGAGGACCCTCTTCCTGAGTGGCATGTCAGACTGCGACTGCTGCCACTTTTTTCTTTTTAAATTGTGGTTTTTGTTGGGTGGGTTTCTCTTCCTTTTTAACAGAAACCTCAGAAGAGCGTTGTGATTCCTGTCTCGGTTTCAAGTTCTCTTCTTCGCTCTGATCGCCCACCTCTCTCATTTCTTTTTTACGATGAGTCCTGAAAGGAACGAGATTGACGTGTACCAGTATATTAATATCTATCAGGTGTTTTTATATTATCTCTATTTCTGAGATTATACCTATTCTGTGGGGTCTCCATACGTGGAGATTCTCCCCTCTTTTTTAGGAGTTTGTTGGTTTTTATCCCAGCGTTTCTTATTACCCTCAGGTGCTTGTTTGGGGGTATCTTTATTCGATTTACCCTGAAATTGTTGTTTTTGTGGTCTGGCCCCTAAGCTATCTCGACCAATACTTGAATAGGTCTCTATTATTTTACGCAGCTCTCGTTCCTGATCCTGTTGTGGAATGTCACAAAGCCGCATGCGCACTGCAGGCGCCACTGCTTCCCCTTTAAGCTTGCTTAAAATGATTGAGGATACTGTGGCAAAATTGCCCATCAATTGCATCTCCAAATCTAGGGCCGGGCCAGCCCCGTATTCATCTTGAATTTGTTTCAACACCTCCGGTAAATTGGCAAGTGTTGGTGTACCGTATGCGGTTGTGTAGAGCGCGGCAAATATCGTGCACAAGGTATTACAGTTTTCTACTGTAGGGACCATCCCAAAAGACAAGCACATTGTTAATATTCTATGTTTATGCTGAGGTCCCGTGTGGGGAAATACTGCTTCCAGCGTATTAATTTTCTGTACTAGCCAAAATGGAGTTTCCTCTCGTTTGGCTGGTATTTTACCCATAATGGAATGTACAGTCGCAGGATTTATACCTGGCGTTGCTGCATGTGGATGTGCTGGAGCAGCACGTGCTGGGTTTGTATTTAGTGTTTGCATCACAAATTGTACTAATCGTCTATATATCGCTATTAATTCAATATATAAACGACGAACCTCAGCTACTGCTAAATTTGCAACCACAGGATGTGATGTATAAGTGGCCAATAATGGCCAGGTAGGACAGTCATTACTTAGGGGACCTAACCTTACTGGTAATATTGTGTGGGGTAGGGTGCCATCAAGCCAATTATTATGTTCTTGATAAGATAGAGGTATTTCTAAATATGCGTATGCTCTGTATTGTCCAGGCGCATTTGCAGGTGTATATTGGTGAAATGTATTTGTGTTCCCATCAACTGCTGGAAATGTGACCCAAGAGTTAAAAAGTTCTGTTCTATAAGCTGCATGGGCGTCCACCACAAATGTGACTGGACTCCTCTCAGCCGTTAGGCCATTCGCTAATAAATGTGCAGTTAGAGGTTGTCTTATGTTAACCGCTATTTGTACCTGTTGTAGGTTCGCCATAATAGTAACACTATGAGTTCAGAGAAGGCAGACCAAATAGGGTTTTCCTTTTAAAGTTCAAGCTTGAACAACCTCCAGCTGTAGTAGGATCACCTACGCAGCTGTGGCGGAAATCCTCAGCACCACGGACGTCTCCGCATACAGTATTGAGGTGTCATGATAATGAGACAGATACTCCAGAGGACCCAAAAATTAGAGCCTGACCAAACGTTGGCGGCGCCATGTCACGTAGGCTCTCATTCTTCTAATGAGACTACTGGATTTTGAGCAGCAAGATCGTCCACGGTGTGGGAGACTGAGTCTAACCCACTGTCGGTGACACCTGTCGCTCTAAATCTGGGTTTTGCTCCGGCTAACTAGCAGTGCCTCATCTCTACCAGGGGATAGTGATGATTGGGCAGCCGAGCTCATGACATATTAGGCTTCTCAGGAAAGTCGTGGCCACTCAGGTTGCATCCGGTTCTCTCATTTACAATTCAGTCTTGTATATAAATGACAAACAGAAGCAGTATATGTGTTAATGATTGGTTTAATAAAATGACTGCATCTTAAATAGCAAAGCGTGAGCTCCAATAACCAGGACGACACAACGTGACAGTATTTAAATGGTGACGAGAAGAGTGAAGCATAAGAATAACGCTATCATATTGTCACTATGATCTATGGGTTATTTCCTACCTAAGTCATAATCTGAGCACAGCATGTTAAGCTCTAATTCTGCCTTTCAGGTTCCCCTGGGAAGACATCAACCCTCATACCTGAGCAAAGGCCTTTAGTCTGCGTTAGCATCTGTAGCGAAGCAATCAGCATACAGTATCTCCCGCTTAACATATAATGGGACTAGGAAGTGTTTTTATAATAACACAGCTGATGTTCTAAAAAAATGTCCCTACGTAAGGATGTGGATTTTCTACGAATGTTGGAGACTAAACTTCTACAACGTTTACCGGCAATGTACCAAACTGTAGCCTTGAATGAAGCACAGAGTGATCAAGAATGTCTTGTTTGAGAACACATTGCTGGGCTAAGCAAAACAGTTAAATAGATGAAAAATAAAACAAGACCGTAAAATGTTTATTGTAAAAATAATAATATGAAGCCGAATAAAATATATCAAGGTTAAAGTGCACAGCGGCCTAGTGTGTTAAAATAATGTGCATGAAGCTATAACTGAAATGGCTACACACCAGTATCACCTAGCTTACCTGTAGATTGTCTCTTAGGGATATGACCTAGAGGTCTGAGGTTGGGCTGAGGTAGAGTTTAGTATCCATGCTGGGTGTCCCTGAGTAATTGCTTCCTCTCATTTCTGGTGAAATGAAAAAGGAGAGAAAAAGGCCTGTAATCTCAGGATCCCTCTCCACCAACAGGTAAAAAGGGTATCAAAGTATCCCTTTCCCACCCTGCCATTAAGGATACCATTCCTGTGGTGGGAGAAACCTCTCCTGCGGTGGAACCTGTACCAAAGGAGCCACCAGCTACCACAGCTAGACTCCTTAAGGCAAAGGTACCTCTCTGGAATTACTAAGCCAGAAGTGCAAAATTGCACCATTTTAGTAAATATGGAGCATCCCTCCAGCCCTCCCAGAGAAACCTTAGTGCCGCAACCCTGCACTACCTCTAAACACTTAGGACAGCAGCCCTGTCCTGGTGTGGAGCCTATAGGACAGCAGCCGTGCCCTGCTCCAACTCAAGACAAACAGCAACTCTGTTCTCTCTTACAGCCATATGGACAAGGTTTTTGCCCATCTATGATACAGCACCCCTGTCTAGCATTCCCTGCATTGGAGATGGGCCCAGTGGACCAATCCTACTGCCCAACTTTAAAACATACTAATAGGAATTCTGAGAATTTATACTCACACTGTTGGTTAGGTAAAAATCTCTAAACAGGGTGGTTTACATCCCCACAGGAAAGTAACCATATAGTGGATGATAAAGGGAATAACCACTCTATTGCAGCTCTACTCTCCACTTATCACCACTTAGACAATAAACTCTCAACTGGCCAAGGTTAGCCTGATTGTCCTTCGTTAGGGGGGGGGGGTAGTTGTGTGAGAAAGTAGCCTCTTTCTAGCATGGTTACCCCCACTTTCGGCCTGTTTGTGAGTTTGTGTCCGTGTGTTTTTACTGTGTCACTGGGATCCTGCTAGCCAGGACCCCAGTGCTCATAGATAAAAACCTGTGTCAGTGTGTTTTGCCTGACTCACTGGGATCCTGCTAGCCAGGACTCCACTGCTCATAGTTTGTGGCCTAATGTGTATACCTGTGTAGTACCTGTGTCACTGAGGCTCTGCTAACCATAACCTCAGTGCTTATGCTCTCTCTGCCTTTAAATTTGTCACTGTAGGCCAGTGACTTCATTTACCAATTTCTATTGGCATACTAGCCCCCCTTATATGTCCCTAGTATATGGTACCTCTTCCAGGAGATCTATATGGGCTGCAGCATTTATTTTGCCACCCATAGGGAGCTCAGACAAACCCTTACACTGGACTTCCACTGCAGCCTGCATGAAATAACGCATACGTTATTTCACAGCCATTTTCACTGCACTTACGTAACTTATAAGTCACCTATATGTCTAACCTTCACTTGCTGAAGGTCATGGAAGTATCACCCCATTCCAAATCTGGTATTGGGGAGCCAATTCCATGCATCCTGGGGTTCCACCATGGACCCCCAGTACTGCCAACCAGCTCTCTGAGGCTTGCACTGCAGCTGCAGCTGCTGCCACCTCACAGACAGGGTTCTGCCCTCCTGTGGTCTGGGCAGCCCAGTCCCAGGAAAGCAGAACAAAGCATTTCCTCTGAGAGCAGGATGTTACACCCTCTCCCTTTGGAAATAGGTGTTACAGGCTGGGGAGGGGTAGCCTCCCCCAGCCTCTGGAAATGCTTTGAAGGACACAGATGGTGCCCTCCTTGCATAAACCAGTCTACAGCGGTTTAGAGACCCCTTCTCCCCTGCTCTGATGGGAAACTGGACAAAGGAAAGGGTAGTGACCACTCCCCTGTCCATCACCACCCCATGGGTGTGCCCAGAGCTCCTCCAGAGCTCTGCTTATCAGAACCTCAGTGCTTATGCTCGCTCTACATTTAAGTTTGTCACTGTAGGCTAGTGACTTCATTACCCATTTCAATTGGAACACTGAACCCCCCCTAATAAGTCCCTAGTATATGTTACCTAGGTAACCAGGGCATTGGGGTTCCAGGAGATCCATATGGGCTGCAGCATTTCTTTTGCCACACATAGGGAGCTCAGACAAACCCTTGCACAGGCCTGCCATTACAGCCTGCATGAAATTCCGCACACGTTATTTCACAGCCAGTTTCACTGCACTTAAGTAACTTATAAGTCACCTATATGTCTAACACACCACCCCTCATCCAGTGGCCCTTCTGTCCAAATTAGGTGGAGGTGAGTCCTTGCCTCCCCACACCAGACAGTAATCCTGTGAACTGCAGCTGCTCGGGCTTCTGTGCACTTTTGCTAGACTTCCTTTGTGCACAGCGTAGCCCAGGTCCCCAGCACTCTGCCCTGCATTGTCCAACTCCCTGAGTTGGACTCCGACTTTGTGTGACCCTCTTTTGTTGTGCTGAGTCGACCGTCGTGCTCAGACCTTCTGACCACCTGTTCAGGTGCTTCTGCGCCCCCTCTGTCTCCTGCTCCAAGGGGCGACCTCCTGGTCCTTCCTGGGCCCTGGCAGCACCCAAAACCTTCAACTGCGACTCTTGCAGCTAGCAAGGCTTATTTGCAGTCCTTCTGCATTGAAAACAACTCTGCATCCTCCAGCATGCTGTGGGACATCTTCTGTCCAAAGGAGAAAGTCCTGGCTCCTTCTGTTGTTGCAGAATCTTCGGCTTCTTCCACCCGGAGGCAGCCCTTTTGCACCTTCATCCGGGGTTTAGTGGGCTCCTGCCCCCCCGGACACTTGCATGACTCTTGGACTTGGTCCCCTTCTTTTGCAGGTCCTCAGGTCCAGGAATCCATCTTCAGTGCTTTGCAGTATGTTGTTGTCTTTGCAGAATCCCCTATCTCAACTTTACTGTCTTTCTGGGGTAGTAGGGTAACTTTACTCCTACTTTTCAAGGTTTTGGGGTGGGGTATCTTGGACACCCTTAGTGTCACCAGCGACCCTCTACACACTACACTAGGCCTGGGGTCCATTTGTGTTTCGCATTTGTGAGAAAGTAGCCTCTTTCTAGCCTTGTTACCCCCACTTTTGGCCTGTTTTTGAGTGTATGTCAGGGTGTTTTCACTGTCTCACTGGGATCCTGCTAGCCAGGGCCCAGTGCTCATAGTGAAACCCTATGTTTTCAGTATGTTTGTTATGTGTCACTGGGACCCTGCTAGTCAGGACCCCAGTGCTCATAAGTTTGTGGCCTATATGTATGTGTTCCCTGTGTGGTGCCTAACTGTCTCACTGAGGCAGTGTAGCTTCACAATGGTAACTCCGAATATGGCCATGTAACATGTCTATGATCGTGGAATTGCCCCCTCTATACCATCCTGGCATAGTTGGCACAATCCCATGATCCCAGTGGTCTGTAGCACAGACCCTGGTACTTCCAAACTGCCCTTCCTGGGGTTTCACTGCAGCTGCTGCTGCTGCCAACCCCTCAGACAGGCAGCTGCCCTCCTGGGGTCCAGCCAGCCCTGGCCCAGGATGGCAGAAGAAAGGACTTCCTCTGAGAGAGGGTGTTACACCCTCTCCCTTTGGAAAATGGTGTGAAGGCAGGGGAGGAGTAGCCTCCCCCAGCCTCTGGAAATGCTTTCTTGGGCACAGATGTGCCCTATTCTGCATAAGCCAGTCTACACCGGTTCAGGGGACCCCTTAGCCCTGCTCTGGCGCGAAACTGGACAAAGGAAAGGGGAGTGACCACTCCCCTGACCTGCACCTCCCCTGGGAGGTGTCCAGAGCTCCTCCAGTGTGCTCCAGACCTCTGCCATCTTGGAAACAGAGGTGCTGCTGGCACACTGGACTGCTCTGAGTGGCCAGTGCCACCAGGTGACGTCAGAGACTCCTTCTGATAGGCTCCTTCAGGTGTTGCTAGCCTATCCTCTCTCCTAGGTAGCCAAACCCTCTTTTCTGGCTATTTAGGGTCTCTGTCTCTGGGGAAACTTTAGATAACGAATGCAAGAGCTCATCCGAGTTCCTCTGCATCTCTCTCTTCACCTTCTGCCAAGGAATCGACTGCTGACCGCGCTGGAAGCCTGCAACACTGCAACAAAGTAGCAAAGATGACTACTGCAACTCTGTAACGCTGATCCTGCTGCCTTCTCGACTGTTTTCCTGGTGGTGCATGCTGTGGGGGTAGTCTGCCTCCTCTCTGCACTAGAAGCTCCGAAGAAATCTCCTGTGGGTCGACGGAATCTTCCCCCTGCAACCGCAGGCACCAAAAAGCTGCACTACCGTTCCCTTGGGTCTCCTCTCAGCACGACGAGCGAGGTCCCTCGAATCCAGCAACTCTGTCCAAGTGACTCCCATAGTCCAGTGACTCTTCAGTCCAAGTTTGGTGGAGGTAAGTCCTTGCCTCACCTCGCTAGACTGCATTGCTGGGAACCGCGACTTTTGCAGCTACTCCGGCCCCTGTGCACTTCCGGCGGAAATCCTTCGTGCACAGCCAAGCCTGGGTCCACGGCACTCTAACCTGCATTGCACGACTTTCTAAGTTGGTCTCCGGCGACGTGGGACTCCTTTGTGTAATTTCGGGTGAGCACCGTTTCACGCATCCTCGTAGTGCTTGTTTCTGGCACTTCTCCGGGTGCTACCTGCTGCTGAGAGGGCTCCTTCTCTTGCTCGACGTCCCCTCTCTCTCCTGGTCCAATTTGCGACCTCCTGGTCCCTCCAGGGCCACAGCAGCGTCGAAAAACGCTAACCGCACGATTTGCAGCTAGCAAGGCTTGTTGGCGTTCTTTCGGCGGGAAAACACTTCTGCACGACTCTACAAGGCGAGAGGGATCCGTCCTCCAAAGGGGAAGTCTCTAGCCCTTTGCGTTCCTGCAGAAACCGCAGCTTCTTCTGTCCAGTAGAAGCTTCTTTGCACCCGCAGCTGGCATTTCCTGGGCATCTGCCCATCTCCGACTTGCTTGTGACTTTTGGACTTGGTCCCCTTGTTCCACAGGTACCCCAGATTGGAAATCCAGCGTTGTTGCATTGTTGGTTTGTGTCTTTCCTGCATTATTTCTCTAACACGACTTCTTTGTCCTTAGGGGAACTTTAGTGCACTTTGCACTCACTTTTCAGGGTCTTGGGGAGGGTTATTTTTCTAACTCTCACTATTTTCTAATAGTCTCAGCGACCCTCTACAAGGTCACATAGGTTTGGGGTCCATTCGTGGTTCGCATTCCACTTTTGGAGTATATGGTTTGTGTTGCCCCTATCCCTATGTTTCCCCATTTGTAGGAGGCTGGACTGGCTTGTAGTGAGTACCAAGGGGTACTTGCACCTTGCACCAGGCCCAGTTATCCCTTATTAGTGTATAGGGTGTCTAGCAGCTTAGGCTGATAGATAATGGTAGCTTAGCAGAGCAGCTTAGGCTGAACTAGGAGACGTGTGAAGCTACTACAGTACCACTTAGTGTCATATGCACAATATCACAAGAAAACACAATACACAGTTATACTAAAAATAAAGGTACTTTATTTTTATGACTATGCCAAAGTATCTTAGAGTGTACCCTCAGTGAGAGGATAGGAAATATACACAAGATATATATACACAATAGCAAAAATATGCAGTATAGTCTTAGAAAACAGTGCAAACAATGTATAGTTACAATAGGATGCAATGGGGAAACATAGGGATAGGGGCAACACAAACCATATACTCCACAAGTAGAATGCGAACCACGAATGGACCCCAAACCTATGTGACCTTGTAGAGGGTCGCTGGGACTATTAGAAAATAGTGAGAGTTAGAAAAATAACCCTCCCCAAGACCCTGAAAAGTGAGTGCAAAGTGCACTAAAGTTCCCCTAAGGACAAAGAAGTCGTGTTAGAGGAATAATGCAGGAAAGACACAAACCAACAATGCAACAACTGTGGATTTCCAATCTAGGGTACCTGTGGAACAAGGGGACCAAGTCCAAAAGTCACAAGCAAGTCGGAGATGGGCAAATGCCCAGGAAATGCCAGCTGCGGGTGCAAAGAAGCTTCTACTGGACAGAAGAAGCTGAGGTTTCTGCAGGAACGAAAAGGGCTAGAGACTTCCCCTTTGGTGGACGGATCCCTCTCGCCGTGGAGAGTCGTGCAGAAGTGTTTTCCTGCCGAAAGAACGCCAACAAGCCTTGCTAGCTGCAAATCGTGCGGTTAGCGTTTTTGGACGCTGCTGTGGCCCTGGAGGGACCAGGAGGTCGCAAATTGGACCAGGAGAGAGAGGGGACGTCGTGCAAGACAAGGAGCCCTCTCAGCAGCAGGTAGCACCCGGAGAAGTGCCAGAAACAGGCACTACGAGGATGCGTGAAGCGGTGCTCACCGGAAGTTATACAAAGGAGTCCCACGTCGCCGGAGACCAACTTAGAAAGTCGTGCAATGCAGGTTAGAGTGCCGTGGACCCAGGCTTGGCTGTGCACAAAGGATTTCCGCCGAAAGTGCACAGGGGCCGGAGTAGCTGCAAAAGTCGCAGTTCCCAGCAATGCAGCCCAGCGAGGTGAGGCAAGGACTTACCTCCACCAAAATTGGACTGAAGAGTCACTGGACTGTGGGGGTCACTTGGACAGAGTCGCTGGATTCGAGGGACCTCGCTCGTCGTGCTGAGAGGAGACCCAAGGGACCGGTAATGCAGCTTTTTGGTGCCTGCGGTTGCAGGGGGAAGATTCCGTCGACCCACGGGAGATTTCTTCGGAGCTTCTGGTGCAGAGAGGAGGCAGACTACCCCCACAGCATGCACAAGCAGGAAAACAGTCGAGAAGGCGGCAGGATCAGCGTTACAGAGTTGCAGTAGTCGTCTTTGCTACTATGTTGCAGGTTTGCAGGCTTCCAGCGCGGTCAGCAGTCGATTCCTTGGCAGAAGGTGAAGAGAGAGATGCAGAGGAACTCGGATGAGCTCTTGCATTCATTATCTAAAGTTTCCCCAGAGACAGAGACCCTAAATAGCCAGAAAAGAGGGTTTGGCTACCTAGGAGAGAGGATAGGCTACTAACACCTGAAGGAGCCTATCAGAAGGAGTCTCTGACGTCACCTGGTGGCACTGGCCACTCAGAGCAGTCCAGTGTGCCAGCAGCACCTCTGTTTCCAAGATGGCAGAGGTCTGGAGCACACTGGAGGAGCTCTGGACACCTCCCAGGGGAGGTGCAGGGTAGGGGAGTCGTCACTCCCCTTTCCTTTGTCCAGTTTCACGCCAGAGCAGGGCTAAGGGGTCCCCTGAACCGGTGTAGACTGGCTTATGCAGAATTGGGCACATCTGTGCCCAAGAAAGCATTTCCAGAGGCTGGGGGAGGCTACTCCTCCCCTGCCTTCACACCATTTTCCAAAGGGAGAGGGTGTAACACCCTCTCTCAGAGGAAGTCCTTTGTTCTGCCATCCTGGGCCAGGCCTGGCTGGACCCCAGGAGGGCAGATGCCTGTCTGAGGGGTTGGCAGCAGCAGCAGCTGCAGTGAAACTCCAGGAAGGGCAGTTTGGCAGTACCAGGGTCTGTGCTACAGACCACTGGGATCATGGGATTGTGCCAACTATGCCAGGATGGTATAGAGGGGGCAATTCCATGATCATAGACATGTTACATGGCCATATTCGGAGTTACCATTGTGAAGCTACATATAGGTAGTGACCTATATGTAGTGCACGCGTGTAATGGTGTTCCCGCACTCACAAAGTTCAGGGAATTGGCTCTGAACAATGTGGGGGCACCTTGGCTAGTGCCAGGGTGCCCTCACACTAAGTAACTTTGCACCTAACCTTTACCAGGTAAAGGTTAGACATATAGGTGACTTATAAGTTACTTAAGTGCAGTGTAAAATGGCTGTGAAATAACGTGGACGTTATTTCACTCAGGCTGCAGTGGCAGGCCTGTGTAAGAATTGTCAGAGCTCCCTATGGGTGGCAAAAGAAATGCTGCAGCCCATAGGGATCTCCTGGAACCCCAATACCCTGGGTACCTCAGTACCATATACTAGGGAATTATAAGGGTGTTCCAGTAAGCCAATGTAAATTGGTAAAAATAGTCACATTGTTAGTGACAATTTGGAAAGAAGTGAGAGAGCATAACCACTGAGGTTCTGATTAGCAGAGCCTCAGTGAGACAGTTAGTCACTACACAGGTAACACATTCAGGCACACTTATGAGCACTGGGGCCCTGGTGAACAGGGTCCCAGTGACACATACAACTAAAACAACATATATACAGTGAAAAATGGGGGTAACATGCCAGGCAAGATGGTACTTTCCTACACCATTGCATCCTATTGTAACTATACATTGTTTGCACTGTTTTCTAAGACTATACTGCATATTTTTGCTATTGTGTATATATATCTTGTGTATATTTCCTATCCTTTCACTGAGGGGACACTCTAAGATACTTTGGCTTATTGTCATAAAAATAAAGTACCTTTATTTTTAGTATAACTGTGTATTGTGTTTTCTTATGATATTGTGCAAGTGACACTTGTGGTACTGTAGTAGCTTCACACGTCTCCTAGTTCAGCCCAAGCTGCTCTGCTAAGCTACCATTATCTATCAGCCTAAGCTGCTAGACACCCTCTACACTAATAAGGGATAACTGGGCCTGGTACAAGGTGCAAGTACCCCTTGGTACTCACTACAAGCCAGTCCAGCCTCCTACAGCATTCCACTTTTGGAGTATATGGTTTGTGTTGCCCCTAGGCCTATTGTCTCCTATAGCATTCTATTGTGTTCTACAGTGTTTGCACTACTTTTCTAACTGTTTACTTACCTGATTTTGGTTTGTGTGTATATTTTGTGTATATTACTTACCTCCTAAGGGAGTATATCCTCTGAGATACTTTTGGCATATTGGCACTAAAATAAAGTACCTTTATTTTTAGCAACTCTAAGTATTGTGTTTTCTTGTGATATAGTGCTAAGTGGTAAAGGTGGTATGGTAGGAGCTTTGCATGTCTCATAGTTCAGCCTAAGCTGCTCTTCTATAGCTACCTTCTATCACCCTAAGCTGCTAGAACACCTCTAATCTACTAATAAGGGATAACTGAACCTGGCACAAGGTGTAAGTACTACAAGGCCAGGCCAGCCTCCTACAAGTAGCATCTTTCTGACATAGTTACACCCAGTTTTTGCCTGGTGTGAGTGTGCTTAGACTGTAGTACACTGGGATCCTACTAATCAGGACCCCAGTGTCTGTGCTCTCTCCTCTAAATTTGGTTGCCGGTAAACTTTTACACCCCACAGTTGGCATACTACTTCACCCAGGTCAGTCCCTAGTATATGGTATTTGGGTACCCCGGGCATTGGTAAACCAGTGGTCACCGATGGGCTGCAGCATGTATTATGCCACCTGTGGGAGCCCATGCACACTGTGTGCAGACCTACCATTGCAGCCTGCTTGAAATGATGCATGCACCTTTCACTTTAGATGTAAGGCTTGCCTTTTATCACAGTCACTGCACTTGGATACTGTAAACCACCCCTCTGGTAGGCCTTCAACTCAAGGGCAGTGTGCAGACCTCAGACAATCTTCTGCTCCTGGCCTCTGGAACCACTGCTGGTCTTCACTGGAACCCAACAAGTCTGCTTCTAGTGGGAAGGCTCCCATTGCAATATTGTTTCTCTGGATCCTGCAAGAATTCTTCAAAATCCAATGCTCTCCATCCTCCAGTCACAAAGACTCTTTGCACCAGGAAGCACAAAGGAATCTCCCTTGGAGTGAAGTAGTCACTCCCCTGCAACCGTAGGCACTTAAAGACAACACCGACCAGCTCATGGGGTCTGCTGTCCACGGTCATTTGAAGATCCTACAAAACAGGTGGTGAGTCTGTGGCCTCTTCTGGGTCCTGCTTGCCTTCTATCCAACTTTGGAGACTGTGGGCCCTTGCTCCTGTCACTGGACTTGCACCCCTGTGCACCTCAACTGTTGCACTTACCAAGTCTTGTTGACTCTTCCTCCAGGAGATCATCAGGCTCCAAGAAGCCCCAGCCTCCAGCACTCTGCAACGAGAGGATCAGTCCTTGTCCTGCATAGCATGTGTTGTGGGAGTTCTTTTTTGTTGTGTTGGTAAGGCCTCCTTGTTACTCCCTGTGTCCAGCGCCTATGGGTCACTCGTGGGGGCTCCACTGACTTCTGTTGGCCTTACTGTGTGTTGAAGACCAGCCCTGACTCCCCCTCCTGGGTAGAGTCCCCTGGACCTTGCTGGTCCCCAAAACTTTGCAAACACTTCAGCAACTCCAATTTGAGCTTGCCATTGCTTGTTAGTGACCTGGTGGGTCGATAACCCTCCTGCAATCCGGCGACTGTCGAGGGACAGCTAGTAGATGACTTCTGCAGCTCCTGAGCCCTGCAGTGGGACTAATTCTTCACCGACTTGCAGAAACCTCATCTTCAGGAGTGTGGGCATCTCCCAGGTTGCTGGACTCTGTCCCCTTCCTTGCAGTTCCTCCACCTTTGAAATCCGTCCTTGGGTTGCACCGGTCTGGTCCACGGGTCGTGACAGCAGCTGGACAAATCTGAGGTATCCACAGACTTCAGAGAGAGTCCCTTCTCCGCTCTGCACCCAGGTCACTGGTTTAGGTACTCCTCTTGTTCTGGGTATCCTGGGGTTAGGGACACTCTCCATGTCACGGTTTCAGGTGGGTCTTGCCAGGACTCTGGTAGGGGCACCCCATGAGGTCACAGAATAGCTCCCAAGGAGGTAGTGTACTGAAGCAGAAAAGCAGCTAAATACATACACCGAGAAAGGACAGCTATGGTAAGGCTCAGAAACAGGGAAGTGAAGGCAGAGCAACCTTAGTGTGAACAAACAAGGAACGGATCAGTAATGGACAAACATGCTGGGGTTATCACTAAGGTTGTATACAGGGTAGGACTCAGAACTTCCCACAGCAACAGGGAACGTCAGTGCCTCTGTGCAGATTACTCGTACAGATAGTCACACCACAAGCCCCATAGAAAGGAGGCAGCAGAAGTGATTTTATCTCTGGACCCTTAGGGCACAAACAAGGATTGTACTTACATACACTAGACTAGCCCTTGTGGGTCCAGATGGAAACACAGTGGCAATTCCTAGAAAACAGCAATAGCACACTGTAACTGTTAGGCACTAAAGACTACATACAACACTAGACAAAAAATGGGGGCTGGAATTGCCTCCTGGAAACCAGGAGCCAACCCCAGTACAAAGGAAATCACTTATACACAGGTGAGGATTGATAGTACACTTACCAGACACGATAACCCAAGAGAAAACAGAAGGAACAAACTAGGAGGCAAAGTCAGGAACAGGGAACAAGCTTAGGCTGAAGCAAAGGCAGGAACACAACTGGGAAACAGAGAGCAGGCTGTGGCTGGTGCAAGCAGAAACAGGACTGGAAAACAGAGAGCAGGTTCAGGCTGAATCAGGACTGGAACACAATCCAACAAAGGGTCTGGAACACAAAGGAATGGAACTCCAGTGCACGACGAGGAGCTTCAGGAAATGGCAGCTTATAAGTAGTTCCATGCAGTAGCAAGGCCAGGGCGGAGTCGCATGGCTGGGCTGCACAGGTGTGTGCAGTTTCAGTCTCTCACAAGTCCTGGAGGAGAGAATCCAGTTTAAAGGAACAACCAGACTTTCCCCGCAATGGACAGAAGATTACAGGTCTTACGGACTACCAGGCACTGCATTGTGGGACCTGAAGTCCATGGGAGCAAATGTAGTTCTTCCTTAGCATGCCATATCGAAAAGAGAAGCACACAGGGGTCAGAAAGGGACTCTGGGTGAGTGTTAGTGATGATTCCCAGATTACAGATAGTCCGTTTACAGCACCCCTTAGAGATGGGACGGCAGAGTCGTAACAGTATTAGCCCCCCTCTCCGCCCCCCAACCACCATTCTGCTCAAGAAGAGAAAGCAATCCTTTGGCTGAAGAAAGTTGAAGAGAAAAAGCCACAGCAAGAAAATCCAACACCAACTTTGTTTGATAAGTTTACAGTCCTGCCTCAGGTGAATCATCCAATGAGCAAGGCGTGTATTAATATTCATTTGGGCTCTGATGTCTTTCCTCTTGATTGTTCGATTAACATGGGAGGAGTGCATGGAGTTGGTTTCTGTAAAGTGGATTCAGGAGCAAGGAGATCTGGAATGGCATTATGGGCAGTATTCTTTAGGACATTAGTTCCCTCGTCAGTACTTTCTTCTCTGGAGGAGATAATTGGCATATTAGTAACAGCCAGGTCTGTAACACCTTCCGACAAGCAGGACATGCCTGTTTCTGCAGAAATATTTGCATCTATTGTGGTTGGAGGCTTGCAAAGCATAGAGACTTGGGAGACAATGGTAACTGGTGTTCTCAAGATACACTTGAAAAGGTCAGAATTCTCTTTAGTTTTGGATGACTTCAGAATATCAATTACAGGATCAACAAGAGTTTTCAAGTCTTTAGAAACTGGATTAACAACTGAAAATGTAGAAGTCCCATGAGCTAACTCTTTAGGGTGATCTTCAGACAAAACAGATTTCAGCATTGCAAGTGCTCTGTGGTGTATTCATGGTATCAGAAATGGTTTCTTTGCAAAGCGGTTCTACTACAGGTAGTTGAACTTAAACTCTATTTACACTGAAAGATTGTTATTTGGGGAAAACAGATCTGGAATCCCTTCAGAAGTCAATATTATCAAATTTTTCAGTTCTAGCCTTTGAATTGATGATGGTTTCTTGCAATAAAACACTGAGTACCGTACTTATCATCAGATCTTCAAATACAAGAAGCAAATTCAAGTCTTTAGTTTTAGTGGGAGAGATTACATCCTTCAGTACTTGAGCTTCTGTTTTAGATTGCTGGTTTTCAGGAGTCTTTAATTTTTCAGGGACACAGCAGGTGACATTGGTGTGGCTGGTTTTATACAGACACTGGTAGATCAAAGATCTGTTCTTCACTAACGTTTGAGATTGAGACAGGAAACACAGTGGCAAGGGACAGCAAGTCAGAATCAGTGGTTGAGGCTGCAACTGTTCTAGGAGAAGGCTATCATTTCTTATGACATGCTGTTCAGTATCAGATTGCTGGCTTTCTTCCTTGTCTGAAATCTCCATAGTTTTCTTTGACACAGAAGAGATCTTTAGACGTTCTGAGAAGTCCATCACATTCTTAGTAATTGGAGGTATTTCTTCACGGTTGAAAAATCCATTAATTCACTTGAAACAGGAACTGTCTCTTCATATTCTGAAAATTCTATGATATTGTTTGAAAGGGCAGGCGTATCCCCACAATCTGAAAATTCTGGTGTGTGCGCCATTTGAGTAGCACTATCTGCAGGTTTGTTCACTGCAGGGAAGAAATCACTAGATTCAGATTGTTCAACACTGTTGCTCAACTTGCCCTTTATTTAAAAAAAAATCATATCTTGGTTTCTTACAGTGCAGCTATTTGAGTCTGCATCGGAACTCTCTTCTTCCTATGGGTTTATTTGCTCTAGTAGACGGTCTGAGGCGCTTTCTTCTGATGACTCCTATTCACCCTTTGAATCCATGGGGGTCTCATCTCCCAGAGATGTCAGAGAGTCATTCAACTGTGCAGGGATATTCTCTGGAGTACTACTAGCTGAGCGAGAGTCTGAAGAAGTGGCTGATAGATTTGTGACGGGAGCTGTCTTTTCACTGTAATTAATAGAAGGGACAATCTGCTCTACAATAGTCTTTGGAAAGGCACAGCAAGTAACCTAATGTTCTTTGAGCCAAAGCTGGTGATCATTTTCTTTTTTCAGGTTTTCAAATTGCATTGCAGTAGTTTCCATCAGTTGCTTTGTTACTTCTTCTAACCTACAGATAGACAGAATGTCTGGTTCTGGCAACAGTGATATATGCATTAATAAAAAGCGCCAGCGTGCAAGATTTATAGAGTATGTAACAACATATTCATCATAGAAGTCCAATATCTGCCTTTTAATCTGCCAAAACTGCTCTTTTAGTGTGTTACCAAACCCGGTCACAATAGAAAAGGGTTTAGCAGAGCTTTTAGGGATTGAAGCTGGTGTATTATCATCCAGTTTGGGAAGAGCACACGTCATTTGAGTAGAGCTAAGGAATCCCACAGTCTTTACTGATCCCTTAGATAAGGGTCTATTGTGGGAGGCTGGCCTGGTTTGTAGTGGGTACCTTGGGTACTTACACCTTATACCAGGTTCAGTTATCCCTTATTAGTGAAATGGAGTAGTGTTATAGCAGTTTAGGCTGATAGAGGTAGCTATAGCAGAGCAGCTTAGGCTGAACTAGGAGACATGCAAAGCTCATGTAATACCACTTAAAGTTACACAGTACTTATACACAAGTAAAGACAATACTCAGTCTTTGTAGGAAAGTACCATCTTGCCTGGCATGTTACCCCCATTTTTCACTGTATATATGTTGTTTTAGTTGTATGTGTCACTGGGACCCTGCCAGCCAGGGCCCCAGTGCTCATAAGTGTGCCTGACTGTGTTACCTGTGTTATGACTAACTGTCTCACTGAGGCTCTGCTATCCAGAACCTCAGTGGTTATGCTCTCTCATTTCTTTCAAATTGTCACTAACAGGCTAGTGACCAATTTTACCAATTTACATTGGCTTACTGGAACACCCTTATAATTCCCTAGTATATGGTACTAAGGTACCCAGGGTATTGGGGTTCCAGGAGATCCCTATGGGCTGCAGCATTTCTTTTGCCACCCATAGGGAGCTCTGACAATTCTTACACAGGCCTGCCACTGCAGCCTGAGTGAAATAACGTCCACGTTATTTCACAGCCATTTACCACTGCACTTAAGTAACTTATAAGTCACCTATATGTCTAACCTTTACCTGGTAAAGGTTAGGTGCAAAGTTACTTAGTGTGAGGGCACCCTGGCACTAGCCAAGGTGCCCCCACATTGTTCAGGGCAAATTCCCCGGACTTTGTGAGTGCGGGGACACCATTACACGCGTGCACTACACATAGGTCACTACCTATGTGTAGCTTCACAATGGTAACTCCGAATAGGCCATGTAACATGTCTATGATCATGGAATTGCCCCCTCTATGCCATCCTGGCATAGTTGGCACAATCCCATGATCCCAGTGGTCTGTAGCACAGACCCTGGTACTGCCAAACTGCCTTTTCAGGGGTTTTCACTGCAGCTGCTGCCAACCCCTCAGACAGGTTTCTGCCCTCCTGGGGTCCGGCCAGGCCTGGCCCAGGATGGCAGAACAAAGGACTTCCTCTGAGAGAGGGTGTTACACCCTCTCCCTTTGGAAAATGGTGTGAAGGCAGGGGAGGAGTAGCCTCCCCCAGCCTCTGGAAATGCTTTCATGGGCACAGATGGTGCCCATTTCTGCATAAGCCAGTCTACACCGGTTCAGGGACCCCTTAGCCCTGCTCTGGCGTGAAACTGGACAAAGGAAAGGGGAGTGACCACTCCCCTGACCTGCACCTCCCCTGGGAGGTGTCCAGAGCTCCTCCAGTGTGCTCCAGACCTCTGCCATCTTGGAAACAGAGGTGTTGCTGGCACACTGGACTGCTCTGAGTGGCCAGGGCCAGCAGGTGACGTCAGAGACTCCTTCTGATAGGCTCCTTCAGGTGTTGCTAGCCTATCCTCTCTCCTAAGTAGCCAAACCCTCTTTTCTGGCTATTTAGGGTCTCTGCTTTGGGGATTTCCTTAGATAACGAATGCAAGAGCTCATCAGAGTTCCTCTGCATCTCTCTCTTCACCTTCTGCCAAGGAATCAACTGCTGACCGCGCTGGAAGCCTGCAAAACTGCAACAAAGTAGCAAAGACGACTACTGCAACTCTGTAACGCTGATCCTGCCGCCTTCTCGACTGTTTTCCTGGTGGTGCATGCTGTGGGGGTAGTCTGCCTCCTCTCTGCACTAGAAGCTCCGAAGAAATCTCCTGTGGGTCGACGGAATCTTCCCCCTGCAACCGCAGGCACCAAAGAACTGCATCACCGGTCCCCTGGGTTTCCTCTCAGCATGACGAGCGAGGTCCCTTGAATCCAGCAACTGTGTCCAAGTGACTCCCACAGTCCAGTGACTCTTCAGTCCAAGTTTGGTGGAGGTAAGTCCATGCCTCCCCACGCCAGACTGCATTGCTGGGAACCGCGACTTTTGCAGCTACTCCGGCCTCTGTGCACTTCCGGCGGAAATCCTTTGTGCACAGCCAAGCCTGAGTCCACGGCACTCTAACCTGCATTGCACAACTTTCTAAGTTGGTCTCCGGCGACGTAGGACTCCTTTGTGCAACTTCGGGTGAGCACCGTTTCACTCCTCTTCGTAGTGCCTGTTCCGGCACTTCTGCGGGTGCTGCCTGCTTCTGAGAGGGCTCCTTGTCTTGCTCGACGCCCCCTCTGTCCCCAGACGCAATTGGCGACATCCAGGTCCCTCCTGGGCCACAGCAGCATCCAAAAACCCTAACCGCACGATTTGCAGCTAGCAAGGCTTGTTGGCGGTCTTTCGGCGGGAAAACACATCTGCACGATTCTCCACGGCGTGGGGGATCCATCCTCCAAAGGGGAAGTCTCTAGCCCCTGTCGTTCCTGCAGAATCCTCAGCTTCTACTGTCCAGTAGCAGCTTCTTTGCACCCACAGCTGGCATTTCCTGGGCATCTGCCCATCTCCGACTTGCTTGTGACTTTTGGACTTGGTCCCCTTGTTCCACAGGTACCCTCGACTGGAAATCCATCGTTGTTGCATTCCTGGTTTGTGTCTTTCCTGAAGAATTCCCCTATCACGACTTCTATGTCCTTTGGGGAACTTTAGTGCACTTTGCACTCACTTTTCAGGGTCTTGGGGTGGGCTATTTTCCTAACCCTTACTATTTTCTAATAGTCCCAGCGACCCTCTACAAGGTCACATAGGTTTGGGGTCCATTCGTGGTTCGCATTCCACTTTTGGAGTATATGGTTTGTGTTGCCCCTATCCCTATGTGTCCCCATTGCATCCTATTGTAACTATACATTGTTTGCACTGTTTTATAAGACTATACTGCATATTTTTGGTATTGTGTACATATATCTTGTGTATATTTGCTATCCTCATACTGAGGGTACACTCTGACATACTTTGGCATATTGTCATAAAAATAAAGTACCTTTATTTTTAGTATATCTGTGTATTGTGTTTTCTTATGATATTGTGCAAGTGACACTAGTGGTACTGTAGGAGCTTCACTCGTCTCCTAGTTCAGCCTAAGCTGCTCTGCTAAGCTACCATTATCTATCAGCCTATGCTGCTAGACACCCTATACACTAATAAGGGATAACTGAGCCTGGTGTAAGGTGTAAGTACCCCTTGGTAATCACTACAAGCCAGCCCAGCCTCCTACAGTCTTACCAAAAATAAAGGTATTTATTTGGGCGACACAGTACCAAAAATATCTTAGAGGCAATACTCCTTCTGGAGGTAAGTATTATATACACTAGACACCAAAATAAGGCAAATAATTAGGCATAGGATAGTGCAAATAATAGGAAATTGTAGGAAAGTACCATCTTCCCTGGCATGTTACCCCCAATTTTACTGTATGTATGTTTGTTTCTGCCAATGTGTCACTGGGATCCTGCTAGCCAGGACCCCAGTGCTCATAAAGTATGTCCTATATGTGTTCCCTGTGTGGTGTCTAACTGTATCACTGAGGCTCTGCTAACCAGAACCTCAGTGGTTATGCTCTCTCTGCTTTAAAAATGGTCACCGCAGGCTAGTGACTAGTTTTACCAATTCTGATTGGCACACTGGAACACCCTTATAATTCCCTTGTATATGGTACCTAGGTACCCAGGGTATTGGGGTTCCAGGAGATGCCTATTGGCTGCAGCATTTCTTTTGCAGTCTGGTGATGTCAGAGACTCCTTCTGATAGGCTCTTACCTTTCTTACTAGCCTATCCTCCTTCCTAGGTAGCGAAACCTCCTTTTCTGGCTATTTAGGATCTCTGCTTTGGGGAATTCTTTAGATCACGAATTCAAGAGCTTACCAGAGTTCCTCTGCATCTCCCTTTTCACCTTCTGCCAAAGGATCGACCGCTGACTGCTCAGGACGCAGGCAAAACAGCAACAAAGTAGCAAAGACGACTACTGCAACCTTGTATCGCTTCATCCTGCTGGCTTTCTCGCCTGTTTCCTGGTGGTGCATGCTCTGGGGGTAGCCTGCCTCCTTCTTGCACCAGGAGCTCTGAAGAAATCTCCCGTGGGTCAACTAAATCTTCCCCCTGCAACCGCAGGCAACAAAAGACTGCATCACCGGTCCTCTGGGTCCCCTCTTAGCATGACGAGCGTGGTCCCTGGAACTCAGCAACTCTGTCCAAGTGACTCCCACAATCCAGTGACTCTTCAGTCCAAGTTTGGTGGAGGTAAGTCCTTGCCTCCCCACGCTAGACTGCATTGCTGGGTACCGCGTGATTTACAGCTGCTCAGGCTCCTGTGCACTCTTCTAGGATTTCCTTCGTGCATCAGCCAAGCCTGGGTCCCCGACACTCTAACCTGCAGTGCACAACCTTCTGAGTTGTCCTCCGGCGTCGTGGGACTCCCTTTTCTGACTTCGGGTGGACTCCAGTTCACTCCTCTTCTAAGTGCCTGTTCCGGTACTTCTGTGGGTGCTGCCTGCTTCTGTGAGGGCTCCCTGACTTGCTGGGCAACCCCTCTGTCTCCTCATCCAAGTGGCAACATCCTGGTCCCTCCTGGGCCACAGCAGCATCCAAAAACCCTAACCGTGACCCTTGCAGCTAGCAAGGCTTGTTTGCCGTCTTTCTGCGTGGGAACACTCCTGCAAGCTTCTTCACGACGTGGGACATCCATCCTCCAAAGGGGAAGTTCCTAGTCCTCTTCGTTCTTGGAAAACACCAAGCTTCTTCCATCCGGTGGCAGCTTCCTTGCACCCTCAGCTGGCATTTCCGGGGCTCCTGCCCACTCTCGACACTGTCGCGACTCTTGGACTTGGTCCCCTTGTCTTACAGATACTCAGGTCCGGAAATCCACTGTTGTTGCATTGCTGGTGTTGGTTTTCCTTGCAAAATCCCCCTATCAATACTTCTGTGCTCTCTGGGGGTAGTAGGTGCACTTTACACCTACCTTACACGGTCTTGGGGTGGGCTATTTTTCTAACCCTCACTGTTTTCTTACAGTCCGAGCGACCCTCTACAAGCTCACATAGGTTTGTGGTCCATTCGTGGTTTTCATTCCACTTTTGGAGTGTATGGTTTGTGTTGCCCCTATACCCATGTGCTCCTATTGCAATCTATTGTAACTTTACACTGCTTGCATTACTTCCTTTTGCTATTACTGCATATTTTTGGTATTTTGTACATATATCTTGTGTATATTTGGCATCCTCATACTGAGGGTACCCACTGAGATACTTTTGGCATATTGTCATAAAAATAAAGTACCTTTATTTTTAGTATAACTGTGTATTGTGTTTTCTTATGATATTGTGCATATGACACCAGTGGTATAGTAGGAGCTTTACATGTCTCCTAGTTCAGCCTAAGCTGCTTTGCCATAGCTACCTTCTATCAGCCTAAGCTGCTAGAAACACCTCTTCTACACTAATGAGGGATAACTGGACCTGGCACAAGGTGTAAATACCTCTGCTACCCACTACAAGCCAGGCCAGCCTCCTACACCAGGGAGCCCACACACTAAGTTACTTAGCACCCAACCTTCACTAAGTGAAGGTTAGACATATAGGTGACTTATAAGTTACATATGTGCAGTGAAAAATGGCTGTGAAATAACGTGGATGTTATCTCACTCAGGCTGCAGTGGCAGGCCTGTGTAAGAATTGTCTGAGCTCCCTATGGGTGGCAAAAGAAATGCTGCAGCCCATAGGGATCTCCTGGAACCCCAATACCCTGGGTACCTCAGTACCATATACAAGGGAATTATATGGGTGTACTAGTGTGCCAATGAGGATTGGTAAATTTAGTCACTAGCCTGCAGTGACAAATTTAGAAAGCAGAGAGAGCATAAACACTGAGGTTGTGGTTAGCAGAGCCTCAGTGATAGAGTTAGGCACCACACAGGGAACACATACAGGGCACATACTATGAGCACTGGGGTCCTGTCTGGCAGGATCCCAATGGCACAAGGGCTAACACAACATACATACAGTGAAATATAGGGGTAACATGCCAGGTAAGATGCTACTTTCCTACAGTTATCTTGAGAATACCCCAGAGGGGAGACCTTAAATAGCCAGAAAAGGAGGTTTGGCTACCAAGAAAGGAGGATTGGCTACCAAGAGATGTAAGAGCCTATCGGAGGGGGACTCTGACATCACCTGCTGGCATTGGCCATTCAGAGCAGGTCAGTGTGCCCCCAACACCTCTGAATCCAAGATAGCAGAGGTCTGGCACACACTGAAGGAGCTCTGGGCACCTCCCCTGGGAGGTACTGGTCAGGGGAGTGGTCACTCCCCTTTCCTTTGTCCAGTTTCGCGCCAGAGCAGGGCTGGGGGATCCCTGATCCGGTGTAGACTGGCTTATGCAGAGATGGGCACCATCTGTGCCCATCAAAGCATTTCCAGAGGCTGGGGGAGGCTACTCCTCCCCAGCCCTTTACACCTATTTCCAAAGGGAGAGGGTGTTATACCATCTCTCAGAGGAAGTCCTTTGACGTGCCTTGCTGGGCTGGGGCTGCCCACACCGGAGGAGGGCAGAATCCTGTCTGAGGGGTTGGCAGCAGCTGCAGTGGAAATCCCGGAAAGGCAGTTTGGCAGTACCCGGGTTCTGTGCTAGAGGCCCGGGGATCATGGAATAGTCCCCCCCCAATACTAGAATGGTATTGGGGTGACAATTCCATTATCTTAGACATGTTACATGGCCATGTTCGGAGTTACCATTGTGACGCTATAGATAGGTAGTGACCTATGTATAGTGCACGTGTGTAATGGTGTCCCCGCACTCACAAAGATCAGGGAATTTGCCCTGAACGATGGTGGGGCAGCGTGGCTAGTGCCAGGGTGCCCACACACTAAGTAACTTGGCACCCAACTGTGAGAAAGTAGCCTCTTTCTAGCCTTGTTACCCCCACTTTTGGCCTGTTTGTGAGTATACGTCAGGGTGTTTTCACTGTCTCACTGGGATCCTGCTAGCCAGGGCCCAATGCTCATAGTGAAAACCCTATGTTGTCAGTATGTTTGTTATGTGTCACTGGGACCCTGCTAGCCAGGACCCCAGTTCTCATAAGTTTGTGGCCTATATGTGTGTGTTCCCTGTGTGATGCCTAACTGTCTCACTGAGGCTCTGCTAACCAGAACCTCAGTGGTTATGCTCTCTCTGCTTTACAAATTGTCACTAACAGGCTAGTGACCAATTTTACCAATTCACATTGGGATACTGGAACACCCTTATAATTCCCTAATATATGGTACTGAGGTACCCAGTGTATTGGGGTTCCAGGAGATCCCTGTGGGCTGCAGCATTTCTTTTGCCACCCATATGGAGATCTGACAATTCTTACACAGGCCTGCCAGTGCAGCCTGAGTGAAATAACGTCCACGTTATTTCACAGCCATTTACCACTGCACTTAAGTAACTTATAAGTCACCTATATGTCTAACTTTCACCTGGTGAAGGTCGGGTGCAAAGTTTCTTAGTGTGTGGGCACCCTGGCACTAGCCAAGGTGCCCCCACATCGTTCAGGGCAAATTCCTCGGACTTTGTGAGTTCGGGGACACCATTACTCACGTGCACTATACATAGGACACTACCTATGTATAGCATCACAATGGTAACGCCGAACATGGCCATGTAACATGTCTAAGATCATGGAATTGTCACCCCAATGCCATTCTGGCATTGGGGAGACAATTCCATGATCCCCCGGGTCTCTAGCACAGAACCCGGGTACTGCCAATCTGCCTTTTCAGGGATTGCACTGCAGCTGCTGCTGCTGCCAACCCCTCAGACAGGTTTCTGCCCCCCTGGGGTCCAGGCAGCACTGGCCCAGGAAGGCAGAACAAAGGATTTCCTCTGAGAGAGGGTGTTACACCCTCTCCCTTTGGAAATAGGTGTGAAGGCTGGGGAGGAGTAGCCTCCCCCAGCCTCTGGAAATGCTTTGATGGGCACAGATGCTGCCCATCTCTGCATAAGCCAGTCTACACCGGTTCAGGGATCCCCCAGCCCTGCTCTGGTGCGAAACTGGACAAAGTAAATGGGAGTGACCACTCCCCTGACCTGCACCTCCCAGGGGAGGTGCCCAGAGCTCCTCCAGTGTGCCCCAGACATCTGCCATCTTGGAAACAGAGGTGTTGCTGGCACACTGGACTGCTCTGAGTGGCCAGTGCCAGCAAGGGACGTCAGAGACTCCTTCTGATAGGCTCTTATCTTTCTTACTAGCCTATCCTCCTTCCTAGGTAGCCAAACCTTCTTTTCTGGCTACTTAGGGTCTCTGCTTTGGGGAATTCTTCAGATACCGAATGCAAGAGCTCACCAGAGTTCCTCTGCATCTCCCTCTTCACCTTCTGCCAAAGGATCGACCGCTGACTGCTCCGGACGCCTGCAAAACCGCAACAAAGTAGCAAAGACGACTACTGCAACCTTGTATCGCTTCATCCTGCAGGCTTTGTCGCCTGTTTCCTGGTGGTGCCTGCTCTGGGGGTTAGCCTGCCTCCTTCTTGCACCAAGAGCTCTAAAGAAATCTCCCATGGGTCGACGGAATCTTCCCCCTGCAACGGCAGGCAACAAAAGACTGCATTACCGGTCCTCTGGGTCCCCTCTCAGCACGACGAGCATGGTCCCTGGAACTCAGCAACTCTGTCCAAGTGGCTCCCACAGTCCAGTGACTCTTCAGTCTAAGTTTTGCCTCCCCACGCTAGACTGCATTGCTGGGTACTGCGTGATTTGCAGCTGCTCCGGCTCCTGTGCACTCTTCCAGGATTTCCTTCGTGCACAGCCAAGCCTGGGTCTCCGACACTCTAACCTGCAGTGCACAACCTTCTGAGTGGTCCTCTGGCGTCGTGGGACTCCCTTTTCAGACTTCGGGTGGGCTCCGGTTCACTCCCCTTCTAAGTGCCTGATCCGGTACTTCTGGGGGTGCTGCCTGCTTCTGTGAGGGCTCCCTGACTTGCTAGGCGCCCCCTCTGTCTCTTCATCCAAGTGGCAACATCCTGGTCCCTCCTGGGCCACAGCAGCATCCAAAAACCCTAACCGTGACCCTTGCAGCTAGCAAGGCTTGTTTGCCGTCTTTCTGCGTGGGAACACTCCTGCAAGCTTCTTCACGACGTGGGACATCCATCCACCAAAGGGGAAGTTCCTAGTCCTCTTCGTTCTTGCAGAACACAAAGCTTCTTCTAATCCGCTGGCAGCTTCCCTGCACCTTCAGCTGGCATTTCCTGGGCATCTGCCCACTCTTGACACTGTCGCGACTCTTGGACTTGATCCCCTTGTCTTACAGGTACTCAAGTCCGGAAATCCACTGTTGTTGCATTGCTGCTGTTGGTCTTCCTTGCAGAATCCCCCTATCACTTCTTCTGTGCTCTCTGGGGGTTGTAGGTGCACTTTACACATACCTTACAGGGTCTTGGGGTGGGCTATTTTTCTAACCCTCGCTGTTTTCTTACAGTCCCAGCGACCCTCTACAAGCTCACATAGGTTTGGGGTCCATTCGTGGTTCGCATTCCACTTTTGGAGTATATGGTTTGTGTTGCCCCATACCTATGGAGACAGAGGGGGCTCTCAGCAACTCAGAGAGCTCTCACAGAAGCAGGCAGCACCCGCAGAAGTACCCCAACAGGCACTTAGAAGAAAAGTGAACCGGAGTCCACGCAAAGTCACAAAAGGGAGTCCCACGACGCCGGAGGACAACTCGGAAGGTTGTGCACTGCAGAACGGAGTGTTGGGGACCCAGGCTTGGCTATGCACAAAGGAAATCCTGGAAAAGTGCATAGGAGCCGGAGCAGCTGCACGTCACGCGGTACACAGCTTTGCAGTCTAGCGTGGGGAGGCAAGGACTTACCTCCACCAAACTTGGACTAAAGAGTCACTGGACTGTGGGGGTCATCTGGACAGAGTTGCTGTGTTCCAGGGACCACGCTCGTCAGGATGAGAGGGGACCCAGAGGACCAGTGTTGCAGTCTTTTGGTGCCTGCGTTAGCAGGGGGAAGATTCCGTCGACCCAGTGGAGATTTCTTCAGAGCTTCTGGTGCAGGGTGAAGGCAGGCAACCCCCAGAGCATGCACCACCAGGAAACAGTCGACAAAGCCGGCAGGATTAGATGCTACAATGTTGCTAGTAGTCGTCTTGGTACTTTGTTGCGGTTTTGCAGGCATCCTGGAGCATCCTTTATATTTAGTAACTCTGTGTATTGTGTTTTCTTATGATATTGTGCATATGACACCTGTGGTATAGTAGGAGCTTTGCATGTCTCCTGGTTCAGCCTGAGCTGCTTTGCCATAGCTACCTTCTATCAGTCTAAGCTGCTTGAAACACCTCTTCTACACTAATAAGGGATAACTGGACCTGGCACAAGGTGTAAGTACCTCTGGTACCCACTACAAGCCAGGCCAGCATCCTACATTGGTTGTGCAGCGGTGGGATAAGTACTTGTAACTACTTACCACTTTGTCATTTTGTACTTTTCATAAGAGAATCATATACCAAACAGTTCAGTGTATGTACACTTTTTTTTACAAAGTTCTGAAAATTTTCTTAAAACTTCTAAAAGTTTTCTTCAAGTTAGAAAATGTTTTTTTCTCTGTGCTTTAAAAAGTTCTGAAACTTTTTCTCTCTTCTCACTATCTCTAAACCTTTTGCTTTCATGTCTGTGGTAGATTCTGCTCCCAAAACTGTCAATGCTACTTATGACATTTTGAATTACAAGAGCTTAAGGAGTCTCTGCTTAGATAGAGGTTTAGTTATAGGAAAATACCCTACAACAGAGTTTCTGTTCAACATGCTTATTGTAGATGATGAGAACCAAGCTGGTCCATCAAATAAGAGGTTAGAACATGTAGAAACTTCCCAGTCTGATTCAGGAGAGTTCCCTGAAAAGGGTGGGGAGGGTTCTGAACAGGGTCTGCCCCCTAGCAGGACACTCAGTAATGTTGGTAGTAATGGAGGTTCCCATCACAGTAGGGCATCCTTTATTCCTAGAGGCCAAGTTACCAGGGTCCAGACAGTTAGGGACAGGTCCCCCTCTGAAGTTTCCAATTTGTCTTCTTTGTCAAAGCTTTCCCAACCTACCCTGAGGATAACTTGTTAGAAAGGGAACTCAAAAAGTTGAGGGTTGAAGAGACCAGACTGAAGCTTAAACAGCAACAGCTGGCCTTAGATAGGGAATCCCTAGACATGGAGAAGGAAAGGCAGAGGTTGGGGTTAGGACCCCATGGTGGCAGCAGCAGTATTCCTGATAGTAATCCTGTTAGAGAGCATGATTCCAGGAATCTGCACAAGATAACCCCCCTTACAAGGAGGGGGATGACATCAACAAGTGGGTTGCTGCACTTGAGAGGGCCTGCATGGTACAGGGGGTCCTCAAAGGCAGCGGGATGCTATTTTGTGGCTATCTTTCACTGGAAGGGGTGGGGATAGGCTTCTTACTGTTAGAGAAAGTGAAGCTAAGAATTACACAGTATTGAAGGATGCACTCTTGGATGGATTTGGCTTTACCACTGAACAATACAGGATTACGTTCATAGACACCAGAAAAGAGTTCTCTGAAGACTGGACAGATTTTGTGGACTGTTCGGTGAAGGCCTTGGAAGGGTGGTTACATGGCAGTAAGGTATCTGACTTTGAAAGCCTGTTTTATCTTATTCTGAGAGAGCATATTCTGAATAACTGTGTGTCTGACTTGTTGCACCAATACCTAGTGGACTCGGATCTGACCTCTCCCCAAGAATTGGGAAAGAAGGCAGACAAGTGGGTCAGAACAAGGGTGAACAGAAAAGTTCATACAGGGGGTGACAAGGATGGCAAGAAGAAGGATGGTAAGTCTTCTGATAAGGGTGGGAACAAAGGTAAGCATACTGAGTCTTCATCAGGCCCAAAAAAATCCTCTGGTGGGGTGGTGGGTCCAAATCCTCTTCCAATAATCAACATAAAAAGCCTTGGTGTTATTTGTGTAAAGTCAAAGGCCATTGGGCAACTGATTCCAGTTGTCCAAAGAAAAACACCAAACCTCCCACCACCACAACCCCTGCTGCAAATTCTAGGCCCCCTAGTAATAGCAGTGGTGGTGGGAAACCTACAAATAGCCAACCCAAGGGTGTAGCTGGGCTCACTATTGGCAATGTAGTTGGGGTTGGTCTTGTTAGGAAGACAACAGAGGCTGTTTTAGTCTCTGAAGGTGCCTTTGATTTGGCCACCTTGGTTGCCTGTCCCCTTAATATGGTTAAGTACAAGCAACTTCCCCTAATAAATGGTGTTGAGGTTCAGGCCTACAGGGACACGTGAGCCAGTGTAACTATGGTCATAGAAAAACTGGTCCACCCTGAACAACACCTACTTGGTCACCAGTACCAAGTGACAGACGCTCATAACAACACTCTTAGCCACCCCATGGCTGTTGTGAATCTCAACTGAGGGGGGCTACTGGTCCAAAGAAAGTTGTGGTTGCCTCAGATTTACCTGTAGACTGTCTACTAGGGAATGATTTAGAGACATCATCTTGGGCAGAAGTGGAGTTGGAGGCTCATGCAGCATTGCTGGCCATTATGGGCATATTTTTGCTCTAACCAGGGCTCGGGCCAAAAAGCAAAAAGGACAGGGTAACTTGGATCCTGGAACAATGGACCAAGTGCTCCCTAAAGCTAGGGGGTAGCAAGGGTAAATCCCTACCCACTATCCCTCCCTCTACAGATGATTCCCCTTCTAAGGAAGAGGAATTTCCTCCCTATGCAGAACCTTCACCTGATGAGCTGGCAGCAGACACTGCTGAGCTTTTGGGTGAAGGGGGGCCTGCCAGTGAAGAGCTGAGTGTGGCACAGCAAACCTGTCCCACATTAGAGGGTCTAAGACAGCAAGCTGTCAAACAGCAAAATGGGGATGTCATTGACAGTCATAGAGTATACTGGGAAGATAACCTATTGTACACAGAGGCAAGGCACCCAAAACCTAGAGCAGCCAGGAGATGGATCATTCCCCTGCAGTACAGAGAGTACCTCCTAACTCTTGCATATGGAAAAGACTTGTCCCTTTGTTTCACTGGCCTAGGATGTCAGAGGACACTAAAGATTTTTGCAAGTGTTGTGTGACCTGCCAAGCCAGTGGCAAGACTGGTGTCACTCCAAAGGCCCCCCCAATTCCACTACCTGTGGTTGGGGTGCCCTTTGAAAGGGTAGGGTTGACATAGTTGGCCCCCATTACCTTCCTACTGCTTCAGACAATAGGTTTATCTTGGTGGTTGTGGTCCATGCCACAAGATATCCTGAAGCAATTCCTTTAAGGACCACTACAGCTCCTCCAGTGGCAAAGGCCCTCCTGGGAATCTTTTCCAGGGTGGGTTTTCCCAAAGAGGTAGTATCAGACAGAGGTAGCAACTTCATGTCTGCATACTTGAAAGCAATGTGGAAGGAGTGTGGTGTAACCTACAAGTTCACTACCCCTTACCATCCACAGACTAATGGACTGGTAGAGAGGTTTAATAAAACTCTCAAAGGTATGATAATGGGACTCCCTGAAAAACTCAGGAGGAGATGGGATGTCCTGTTACCTTGCCTCCTTTTTGCTTACAGAGAGGTACCCCAGAAAGGAGTGGGCTTCAGCCCCTTTGAACTCCTCTTTGGGCACCCTGTAGGAGGTCCACTAACACTTGTGAAGGAGGGTTGGGAACAACCTTTAAAAGCTCCTAAACAGGACATAGTGGATTATGTACTTGGCCTAAGATCCAGCATGGCTGACTACATGAATAAGGCCAGTAAAAACCTTCAGGGCAGCCAGGAGCTGCAAAAGCAATGGCATGACCAGAAGGCTGTTCTGATCCAGTACCAACCAGGACAGAACGTGTGGGTATTGGAGCCTGGGGCCCCAAGACCACTCCAGGACAAATGGAGTGGACCCCATCAGATTGTTGAGAAAAAGGGTGAGTTTACCTATATGTTAGACCTGGGCACTGCCAGGAGTCCCCTTAGAGTGATTCATGTCAACCGCCTGAAACCCTACTATGACAGGGCTGATCTCACCCTGCTCATGGCAACGGATGAGGGACAGGAACAAGAGAGTGACCCTCTCCCTGATCTCTTCTCCACCACTGAAGCAGATGCCTTAGTGGAGGGAGTAGTTTTGGCAGAGTGTCTGACTGCAGAACAGAAAGATAACTGCATCAATCTCCTTGGACAATTTTCTGACCTCTTTTCAATTGTGCCAGGTACAACATCCTAGTGTGAACACACAATTGATACTGGAGACAGCCTGCCTGTCGAAAGTAAGATTTATAGACAGCCTGACCATGTCAGAGACTGCATTAAACAAGAGGTGCAGAAAATGTTGGATCTGGGAGTGATTGAGCCTTCTGAAAGCCCATGGGCTAGCCCAGTGGTGCTTGTACCAAAGCCTCACACAAAAGATGGAAAAAGGGAGATGAGGTTTTGTGTAGACTACAGAGGTCTCAATCAGGTAACAAAAACTGATTCTCACCCTTTACCCAGGGCAGATGAGCTCATTGATACACTGGCATTTGCCAAGTATCTTATCACTTTTGATTTGACTGCAGGGTATTGGCAGATCAAATTGGCAGAAGATGCTAATCCAAAGACTGCATTTCCAATTATAGGAGGGCACTACCAATTTACAGTGATTCCCTTTGGTCTGAAAAGTACACCTGCCACTTTTCAGAGGTTGGTGAACACAGTCCTGCAAGGGTTGGAGGCTTTCAGTGCAGCATATCTTGTTAATATTGCTGTCTTTAGCTCAACCTGGGATGAGCACCTGGTCCACCTGTGGAAAGTTTTGGAGGCCCTGCAGAAGGCACGCCTCACTATCAAGGCTTCAAAGTGCCAGATAGGGCAGGGTAAGGTGGTTTATCTGGGACACCTGGTAGGTGGAGAACAGATTGCACCACTGCAGGGGAAAACCCAGACAATCCTGGATTGGGTTCCCCCTACAACTCAGACCCAGGTGAGAGCCTTTTTAGGCCTCACAGGGTATTACAGGAGATTCATTAAAAACTATGGCTCCATAGCAGCCCCTCTTAATGATCTCACATGTAAGAAAATGCTAGCTGTCAGAAAGCTTTTGAGGAGCTCAAACAGGCCATGTGCTCTGCACCTGTCCTAAAAAGCCCATGTTACTCCAAGAAATTAAGTGTTCAAACTGATGCATCTGAATTAGGGGTAGGGGCAGTCTTATCACAACTCAATTCTGAGGGCCAGGGCCAACAAGTTGCTTTTATCAGCAGAAGGTTGACCCCTAGAGAAAAGTGTTGGTCTGCCATAGAGAGGGAGATGTTTGCTGTGCTCTGGGCACTGAAAAAGTTGAGAGCATACCTGTTTGGCACTCACTTTATTGTTCAGACAGACCACAAACCTCTACTTTGGCTAAAACAAATGAAAGGTGAAAACCCTAAATTGTTGAGGTGGTCCATATCTCTACAGGGAATGGACTATACAGTGGATCATAGACCTGGGAGTACCTATTCCAATGCAGATGGACTCATCAGGTCATGGCTAGTCTTATTGTAGTGGGTACCTTGGGTACTTACACCTTATACCAGGTCCAGTTATCCCTGATTAATGGGGTAGTATTGTTCTAGCAGCTTAGTCTGATAGAGGTAGCTATATCAGAGCAGCTTAGGCTGAACTTGGAGACATGCAAATCTCATGCAATACCACTTATGGTTACACAGTACTTATACACAAGTAAAGACAATACTCAGTGTTTCCAAAAATAAAGGTATTTATTTGGGTGACACAGTACCAAAAATATCTTAGAGCCAAAACTCCTTCTGGAGGTAAGTATTATACACAATATATACATTAGTCAACAAAATTAGACAAGTAATAACTTAAAGAACAGTGCAAACAATAGGAAATGCTTTAGAATGCAATGGGAGAAAATAGGTCTAGGGGCAACACAAACCATAAACTAAGAAAGTGGAATGAGAATCACAAATTCCCCCCTAGCCAAGTGTAGTGTGTGCAGAATCGCTGGGAAAGTAAGAATACAGTAAAGGTAAGTAAATTACCCCACTCCAGAGCCCAGAAAAGTAGAAGTTAAGTACTTCACGTTTCCTTAGGACACACTACACCTCGTGATATGGATTACTGCAGTAACCAACCAAGTCTGCAAACACAAACTGCTGGATTCCTGGACCTGAAGACCTGCAAAAGAAGGGGACCAAGTCCAGAAGTCCAAAGAAGTTCCAGGAAGGACAGGAGCCCCTGCCAACCCAGAAGAGGGTGCAAAAGAAGAGTCCTCGGTTAGTCGAAAACTACAGGAATGCACCCTAGGAAGATGCCAGTGGGTTCCTGCATGATGCCCAAGATGTCGTACGAGGTGAAGATGGATGCAGACTTGATTTCGTGTTGGAAGTCGCCAACAAGCCTTGGTTACAACAAATATGCTTTTTGCTTCAAAATGGCGACGCCTGGACCCAGGAGGGACCTGGGGGCCTCAACACTGTGTGAAGAGGAAGAGGGGTCTCTCAGCACTTTAGAGAGCCCTCAGGATGCCAGGCAGCACCTACGGGAGACCCAGGACATGGGGACAAAGGAGGTGCAAAACTCAGTTGGTGCAGCACAACAAAGGAAGGTCCCACGCCGCCGAAGAGCAACTCAGCAAATTGAGCCTCGCAGCATGGAGTGATGGAGACCTGGGTCAGTCCGTGCCGAAAGGAATTCTGCAAATAGTGCACAGAGGCCTCAGGAGGTGAAGAAGACGCAGTACACAGGGGTACTGTCGCTCTCAGGGGAGACAAGGTCTTACCTCCTCCAAATTGCATCAGCAGGACTTCAGGAAAGTCAATGTTGATTGGGTCCACCCTTTGTGTCCTTAGGAGCACGCTCGTCAAGGGTACTGGTCGACGTCTTGGAAGTTGCCTACGTGAGAAGGGGAGTGACTCAGTCACCCCCACAGGAGATTTCTACGGTACTTCTGGTGCAGGGTAAAGACTGGTAGTCCCCAGAGCATGCACAACGTGGAAACTGTTGCAGTTGCTGGCTGGAGGTGAAGTTGCAGAGGCAAAGTATCCCTTGTGGATACTGTGTTGCTGTTACACTGGTTACTGGAGCAGGATGCGGTTGATCCGACGTCAGAGGATGAAGTAGTAGTTGCAGAGGATTCCTGAAGGAAACTTGCAAGCAGAATCTGAAGAGAACCCACAGGAGAGACCCTAAATAGCCCTGAGAGGGGGATTGGCTACCTTATCAGGTAAGGACCTATCAGGAGGGGTCTCTGACGTCACCTCCTGCCACTGGCCACTCAGAGCCCTCCAGAGTGCCCCCACAACTTGCAAAGCAGGATGGCTGAATTCTGGGACACACTGGAGGAGCTCTGGGCACCACCCCTGGGGACAAGGGGTCCCTGAGCCGGTGTAGACTGGCTTATGCAAGGAGGGCACCATCTGTGCCCTTCAAGGCATTTCCAGAGGATGGGGAGGCTACCCCTCCCCAGCCTGTAACACCTATTTCCAAAAGTAGAGAATGTAACACCCTGCTCTCTGAGGAAATGCTTTGTTCTGCCTTCGTAGGACTGAGCTGATTAGAGAGCTGGTTTGGCAGTACAGGGGGTCCATGGTGGAGCCCCCAGGCTGCATGGAATTGGCTCCCCAGTACCAGATTTGGAACTGGAGGACAATTCCATCATCTTAGACATGTTACATGGCCATATTCGGAGTTACAACTGTGAAGTTACACATAGGTATTGACCTATATGTAGTGCACACGTGTAATGGTGTCCACGCACTCACAAAGTCCCGGGAATTCGCCCTGAACTATGTGGGGACACCTTTGCTAGCGCAAGGGTCCCCTCATGTAGGAGGCTGGACTGGCTTGTAGTGAGTACCAAGGGGTACTTGCACCTTGCACCAGGCCCAGTTATCCCTTATTAGTGTATAGGGTGTCTAGCAGCTTAGGCTGATAGATAATGGTAGCTTAGCAGAGCAGCTTAGGCTGAACTAGGAGACGTGTGAAGCTACTACAGTACCACTTAGTGTCATATGCACAATATCATAAGAAAACACAATACACAGTTATACTAAAAATAAAGGTACTTTATTTTTATGACAATATGCCAAAGTATCTCAGAGTGTACCCTCAGTGAGAGGATAGGAAATATACACAAGATATATATACACAATAGCAAAAATATGCAGTATAGTCTTAGAAAACAGTGCAAACAATGTATAGTTACAATAGGATGCAATGGGGAAACATAGGGATAGGGGCAACACAAACCATATACTCCAAAAGTGGAATGCGAACCACGAATGGACCCCAAACCTATGTGACCTTGTAGAGGGTCGCTGGGACTATTAGAAAATAGTGAGAGTTAGAAAAATAACCCTCCCCAAGACCCTGAAAAGTGAGTGCAAAGTGCACTAAAGTTCCCCTAAGGACAAAAGAGTCGTGTTAGAGGGAAAATGCAAGGAAAACACAAATCAGCAATGCAACAACGATGGATTCCTGACTGAGGGTACCTGTGGAACAAGGGGACCAAGTCCAAAAGTCACAAGCAACTCGGAGATGGGCAGATGCCCAAGAAATGCCAGCGGTTGGTGCAAAGAAGCTCTTACTAGGCTGAAGAACTGTGAATACTGCAGGAACGACAAGGGCTAGAGACTTCCCCTTTGGAGGATGGATCCCCCACGCCTTGGAGAGTCGTGCAGAAGTGTTTTCCCGCCGGATGGACGCCAACAAGCCTTGCTACACGCAAATCGTGCGTTTGGCGTTTTTGGACGCTGCTGGGGCCCAGGAGGGACCAGGAGGTCGCAAATTGGACCTGCAGAGAGAGGGGACGTCGAGCAAGACAAAGAGCCCTCACTGAAGCAGGTAGCACCCGGAGAAGTGCCAGAAACAGGCACTACGAGGATGCGTGAAACGGTGCTCGCCGAAGTTGCACAAAGGAGTCCCACGTCGCCAGAGACCAACTTAGAAAGTCGTGCAATGCAGGTTAGAGTGCCGTGGACCCAGGCTTGGCTGTGCACGAAGGATTTCCGCCGGAAGTGCACAGGGGCCGGAGTAGCTTGCAAAGTCGCGGTTCCCAGCAATGCAGCCCAGCGAGGTGAGGCAAGGACTTACCTCCACCAAACTTGGGCTGCAGAGTCACTGGACTGTGGGGGTCACTTGGACGGTGTCGCTGGATTCGGGGGACCTCGCTCGTCGTGCTGAGAGGAGACCCAAGGGACCGGTAATGCAGCTTTTTGGTGCCTGCGGTTGCAGGGGGAAGATTCCGTCGACCCACAGGAGATTTCTTCGGAGCTTCTGGTGCAGAGAGGAGGCAGACTACCCCCACAGCATGCACAAGCAGGAAAACAGTCGAGAAGGCGGCAGGATCAGCGTTACAGAGTTGCAGTAGTCGACTTTGCTACTATGTTGCAGGTTTGCAGGCTTCCAGCGCGGTCAGCGGTCGATTCCTTATCAGAAGGTGAAGAGGGAGATGCAGAGGAACTCGGCTGAGCTCATGCATTCGTTATCTAAAGTTTCCCCAGAGACAGAGACCCTAAATAGCCAGAAAAGAGGGTTTGGCTACCTAGGAGAGAGGAAAGGCTACTAACACCTGAAGGAGCCTATCAGCAGGAGTCTCTGACGTCACCTGGTGGCACTGGCCACTCAGAGCAGTCCAGTGTGCCAGCAGCACCTCTGTTTCCAAGATGGCAGAGGTCTGGAGCACACTGGAGGAGCTCTGGACACCTCCCAGGGGAGGTGCAGGTCAGGGGAGTGGTCACTCCCCTTTCCTTTGTCCAGTTTCGCGCCAGAGCAGGGCTAAGGGGTCCCCTGAACTGGTGTAGACTGGCTTATGCAGAATTGGGCACATCTGTGCCCAACAAAGCATTTCCAGAGGCTGGGGGAGGCTACTCCTCCCCTGCCTTCACACCATTTTCCAAAGGGAGAGGGTGTCACACCCTCTCTCAGAGGAAGTTCTTTGTTCTGCCATCCTGGGCCAGGCCTGGCTGGACCCCAGGAGGGCAGCTGCCTGTCTGAGGGGTTGGCAGCAGCAGCAGCTGCAGTGAAACCCCAGGAAGGGCAGTCTGGCAGTACCAGGGTCTGTGCTACAGACCACTGGGGTCATGGAATTGTACCAACAATGCCAGGATGGCATAGAGGGGGCAATTCCATGATCATAGACATGTTACATGGCCATATTCGGAGTTACCATGGTGAAGCTACATATAGGTAGTGACCTATATGTAGTGCACGCGTGTAATGGTGTCCCCGCACTCACAAAGTTCAGTGAATTGGCTCTGAACAATGTGGGGGCACCTTGGCTAGTGCCAGGGTGCCCTCACACTAAGTAACTTTGCACCTAACCTTTACCAGGTAAAGGTTAGACATATAGGTGACTTATAAGTTACTTAAGTGCAGTGTAAAATGGCTGTGAAATAACGTGGACGTTATTTCACTCAGGCTGCAGTGGCAGGCCTGTGTAAGAATTGTCAGAGCTCCCTATGGGTGGCAAAAGAAATGCTGCAGCCCATAGGGATCTCCTGGAACCCCAATACCCTGGGTACCTCAGTACCATATACTAGGGAATTATAAGGGTGTTCCAGTAAGCCAATGTAAATTGGTAAAAATGGTCACTAGCCTGTTAGTGACAATTTGAAAGTAATGAGAGAGCATAACCACTGAGGTTCTGGTTAGCAGAGCCTCAGTGAGACAGTTAGGCACCACACAGGGAACATATACATGCACACCTATGAGCACTGGGGCCCTGTGTGACAGGGTCCCAGTGACACATACATATAGGCCACAAACCTATGAGCACTGGGGCCCTGACCAGCAGGATCCCAGTGACACATAACAAACATACTGAAAACATAGTGTTTTCACTATGAGCACTGAGGCCTGGCTATCAGGATCCCAGTGAGACAGTGAAAACAGTGACAAACACCCTGACATACACTCACAAACAGGCCAAAAGTGGGGGTAACAAGGCTAGAAAGAGGCTACCTTCTCACACCTCACACTTAGTAACTTTGCACCTAACCTTCAGCAAGTGAAGGTTAGACATATAGGTGTCTTATAAGTTACTTAAGTGCAGTGAAAATGGCTGCGAAATAACATGTGCGTTATTTCACGCAGGCTGTAATGGCAGGCCTGTTTCAAGGGGTTGTCTGAGCTCCTTATGGGTGGCAAAAGAAAGGCAGCCCATATGGATCTCCTGGAACCCCAATGCCCTGGGTACCTGTAGGAGGCTGGACTGGCTTGTAGTGGGTACCAAGGGGTACTTACACTCTGTACCAGGTCCATTTATCCCTTATTAGTGTAGAAGAGGTGTTTCTAGCAGCTTAGGCTGATAGAAGGTACCTGTAGCAGAGCAGCTTAGGCTGAACTAGGAGACATGCAAAGCTCCTACTATACCACTGGTGTCATATACACAATATCATAAGAAAACACAATGCACAGATATACTAAAAATAAAGGTACTTTATTTTTATGACAATATGCCAAAAGTATCTCAGTGAGTACCCTCAGTATGAGGATGCCAAATATACACAGGATATATGTACACAATACCAAACATATGCAGTAATAGCAATAGGAAGTAATGCAAGCAATGTAAAGTTACAGTAGATAGCAATAGGAGCACATAGGTATAGGGGCAACCCAAACCATATACTCCAAAAGTGGAATGCGAACCACGATTGGACCCCAAACCTATGTGAGCTTGTAGAGGGTCGCTGGGACTGTAAGAAAACAGTGAGGGTTAGAAAAATAGCCCATCCCAAGACCCTGAAAAGTAGGTGTAAAGTGCACCTATAACCCCCAGAGAGCACAGAAGTTGTGATAGGGGGTTTCTGCAAGGAAGACCAACACCAGCAAAGCAACCAAAGTGGATTTCCGGACCTGAGTACCTGTGGAACAAGGGGACCAAGTCCAAGAGTCCCGACAAAGTTGTGAGAGTGGGCAGATGCCCAGGAAATGCCAGCTGAGGGTGCAAAGAAGCTGCCACCGGATGGTAGAAGCTGTGGATTCTGCAAGAACGAAGAGGGCTAGAAACTTCCCCTTTGGAGGATGGATGTCCCACATCGAGAAGAAGCTTGCAGATGTGTTCCCACGCAGAAAGACCGCAAACAAGCCTTGCTAGCTGCAAGGGTCGCGGTTAGGGTTTTTGGGTGCTGCTGTGGCTCAGGAGGGACCAGGATGTCGCCACTTGGATGAGGAGACAGAGGGGGCGCCCAGCAAGTCAGGGAGCCCTCACAGAAGCAGGCAGCACCCGCAGAAGTACCGGAACAGGCACTTGGAAGAGGAGTGAACCGGAGTCCACCCGAAGACACAAAAGGGAGTCCCACGACGCTGGAGGACAACTCAGAAGGTTGTGCACTGCAGGTTAGAGTGTCGGGGACCCAGGCTTGGCTTTGCACAAAGGAAATCCTGGAAGAGTGCACAGGAGCCGGAGGAGCTGCAAATCACGCGGTACCCAGCAATGCAGTCTAGCGTGGGGAGGCAAGGACTTACCTACACCAAACTTGGACTGAAGAGTCACTGGACTGTGGGAGTCACTTGGACAGAGTTGCTGAGTTCCAGGGACCATGCTCGTCGTGCTGAGAGGGGACCCAGAGGACCGGTGATGCAATCTTTTGTTGCCTGCGGTTGCAGGGGGAAGATTCCGTCGTCCCACGGGAGATTTCTTCAGAGCTCCTGGTGCAGAGAGGAGGCAGGATACCCCCAGAGCATGCACCACCAGGAAACAGTTGAGAAGGCGGCAGGAGAAGCGATACAAGGTTGCAGTAGTCGTCTTTGCTACTTTGTTGCGGCTTTGCAGGCGTCCTGAGCAGTCAGCGGTTGATCCTTTGGCAAAAGGTGAAGAGAGAGATGCAGAGGAACTCGGATTAGCACTTACATTCGTTATCTAAAGAATTCCCCAAATTAGAGACCCTAAATAGCCAGAAAAGGAGGTTTGGCTACCTAGGAAGGAGGATAGGCTAGCAACACAGGTAAGAGCCTATCAGAAGGAGTCTCTGACGTCACCTGATGGCACTGGCCACTCAGAGCAGTCCAGTGTGCCAGCAACACCTCTGTTTCCAAGATGGCAGAGGTCTGGAGCACACTGGAGGAGCTCTGGGCACCTCCCCTGGGAGGTGCAGGTCAGGGGAGCGGTCACTCCCCTTTCGTTTGTCCAGTTTCGCGCCAGAGCAGAGCTGTGGGATCCCTGAACCGGTGTAGACTGGCTTATGCAGAGATGGGCACCATCTGTGCCCATCAAAGTATTTCCAGAGACTGGGGGAGGCTACTCCTTCTCAGCCCTGACACCTTTTTCCAAAGGGAGAGGGTGTAACACCCTCTCTCTGAGGAAGTCCTTTGTTCTGCCTTCCTGAGCCAGGCCTGGCTGGACCCCAGGAGGGCACAAACCTGTCTGAGCAGCTGCAGTGAAACCCCGGGAAAGGCAGGTTGGCAGTACCCGGGTCTGTGCTTTAGACTTGGGGGATCATGGAATTGTCTCCCCAATGCCAGAATGTCATTGAGGTAACAATTCCATGATCTTAGACATGTTACATGGCCATGTTCGGAGTTACCATTGTGACGCTATACATAGGTAGTGACCTATGTATAGTGCACGCGTGAAATAGTGTCCCCGTACTCACAAAGTCCGGGGAATTCGCCCTGAACGATGTGGGGGCACCTTGGCTAGTGCCAGGGTGCCCACACACTAAGTAACTTAGCACCCAACCGTCACCAGGTGAAGGTTAGACATATAGGTGACTTATAAGTTACTTAAGTGCAGTGGTAAATGACTGTGAAATAACGTGGACGTTATTTCACTCAGGCTGCAGTGGCAGGCCTGTGTAAGAATTGTCAGAGCTCCCTATGGGTGGCAAAAGAAATCCTGCAGCCCATAGGGATCTCCTGGAACCCTAATACCCTGGGTTCCTCAGTACCATATACTAGAGAATTATAAGGGTGTTCCAGTATGCCAATGTGAATTGGTGAAATTGGTCACTAGCCTGTTAGTGACAATTTGGAAAGCAGAGAGAGCATAACCACTGAGGTTCTGATTAGCAGAGCCTCAGTGAGACGGTTAGTCATCACACAGGGAACACCTACAGGGTACACTTATGAGCACTGGGGCCCTGGCTGGCAGGGTCCCAGTGACACATACACTAAAACAACATATATACAGTGAAATATGGGGGTAACATGCCAGGCAAGATGGTACTTTCCTATAGTACCTAGGTACCATATACTAGGGACTTGTATGGGAGGTCCAGTGTGCCAATTAAAATTGGTAAATTAAGTCACTAGCCTACAGTGACAAATTTAAAAGCAGAGAGAGCATAAGCACTGATGTTCTGATTAGCAGAGTCTCAGTGACACAGTCAAGCACTATACAGACACACACATTAGGCCATAAACTATGAGCACTGGGGTCCTGACCAGCAGGATCCCAGTGAGACAGGCAAAAACATACTAACATACAGGTAAAAATGATGGCAACATTCCAAGGAAGATGGTACTTTCCTACACTGTGTAGGAGAGTACCATCTTGCCTGGCATGTTACCCCCATTTTTACTTGTGTGTCAGTTTGTTTTTGCCTGTCTCACTGGGATCCTGCTAGCCAGGACCACAGTGCTCATAGGTTTGTGGCCTGAATGTGTTCCCTGTGTGGTGCCTAACTGTCACTGAGGCTCTGCTAATCAGAACCTCAGTACTTATGCTCCCTCTGCTTTTAAAATTGTCACTATAGGCTAGTGACCATTTTTACCAATTCTGATTGGAACACTGGAACACCCTTATAATTCCCTAGTACAGTGGTTTCTAAACTGTGCGCCGCGGCTCCCTGGTGCGCCGTCAAAACTAGCCAGGGGCGCCGCACACAGTCTGGAAACCACTCGGAGGTGCTTTGAATCGGTAGCTTTTCATCGTGGTATTGGAAACAAAACCCCCTGCATTAATTATTGTGATCAGCGGAGGGCGCCAAAGTACCATTAATAATATCCCTATGACAAAAGAACAAAAATAGTTTCCAATAAATGGTTTTCAGCAACCTGAAGGAGAGAATAAAGAAGACAAACTGTAAATAGTGTAGGTACAGGTACAGGCTGGGATTACGTTCCCCCACCCGCCAAAAAAAAGTAACATAATGGGGAGCCGTGGCCAACACAGCCAATAGGTCAAAGGAGCCGGGGATCGAAAAAGTTTGGGAACCACTGCCCTAGTATATGGTACCTGGGTAACCAGGCTATTTGGGTTCCAGGAGATCCCTATGGGCTGCAGCATTTCTTTTGCCAACCATAGGGAGCTCAGACAATTCTTACACAGGACTGCCACTGCAGCCTGAGTGAAATAACGTTCACGTTATTTCACAGCCATTTTACACTGCACTTAAGTAACTTATAAGTCACCTATATGTCTAACCCTCATTTAGTGAAGGTTAGGTGCAAAGTTACTAAGTGTGAGGGCACCCTGGCTGTAGCCAAGGTGCCCCCACATAGTTCATGGCAATTTCCCCGGACTTTGGGCCAGATGTAGCAACATTTAGAATTGCAACCAGCAAATTGCGAGTCAGAGCGACTTGCAATTTGCGAGTCGCAGTTCAGAATGTTGGATGGTGTCCCTGACACCATCTGCGATTCGCATGGGGGTCGCAAAGGTCCACCTCATGAATATTCATGAGGTAGGTCGCAATTTGCAACCCCCTTGCGAATGGCGGCCCTCACAGGGATGGTGGCCTGCTGTGGACAGCAGACCAACATGTCTGTGACTGAGTTTTAATAAAGCAGTTTTTTGTTTGTAATGCAGCCTGTTTTCCTTAAAGGAAAAGGAGATGCATTACAAAAACGAAAAATGAGAAGTTTTCGTTTAATTTTTTCAGAGCAGGCAGTGGTCAATAGGACCACTGCCTGCTCTGAAAAAATGTTTGCAGTGCCATTCGCGACGGGGAAGGGGTCCCATGGGGACCCCTTCCCTTTTGCGAATGGTTTACCACACATTACAAAAGGGTGCAAAGTGCGATTGGTTTGCAACCGCGTTCGCGGTCACAAAGTAATCCTGCTTTGCACTGCGACTCGCAAAGAGGAAGGGAACACCCCTTCCTAATTGCGACTTGCAAACCCGTTTTGCGATTCAGCAACCAGGTTACCGAATCCCAAAACGAGGTTTGTGCATTGCAAAGTGCTTTTTGCACGTTGCAAACAGCGAAATTTGCAAAAAGCTGTGTACATCTGGCCCTTTGTGAGTGGGGGGGGGGGCACCATTACACGTGTGCACTACATATAGGTCAATACCTATATGTAGCTTCACAATGGTAACTCCGAATATGGCATATAACATGTCTAATATCATGGAATTGTTCCCCCATGGCAAATCTAGTATTGGGTTGCCAATTCCATTCATTCCTGAGGCTCCAGCATGGACACCGGTGTAGGAAAGTACCTTCTTGCCTTGCATGTTACCCCCATTTTTACTTGTATGTATGTTAGTTTTTGCCTGTGTCACTGGGATCCTGCTGGCCAGTACCCCAGTGCTCATAAAGTATGCCCTGTGTGGTGCCTAACTGTATCACTGAGGCTCTGCTAACCAGAACCTCAGTGTTTATACTCTCTCTGCTTTTAAAATTGTCACTGCAAGCTATTGACTAATTTTACCAATTCTGATTGGCACACTGGAACACCATTATAATGCCCTAGTGTAGGAAAGTACATCTTGCCTGGCATGTTACCCCCATATTTCACTGTATATATGTTGTTATAGTCTATGTGTCACTGGGACCCTGCCAGGCAGGGCCCCAGTGCTCATAAGTATGTGCCCTGCATGTGTTCCCTGTGTGATGCCTAACTGTCTCACTGAGGCTCTGCTAACCAGAACCTCAGTGGTTATGCTCTCTCTGCTTTCCAAATTTGTCACTACAGGCCAGTGACTACATTTACCTATTCACATTGGCATACTGGTACACCCATATAATTCCCTTGTATATGGTACTGAGGTACCCAGGGTATTGGGGTTCCAGGAGATCCCTATGGGCTGCAGCATTTCTTTGCCACCCATCGGGAGCTCAGACAATTCTTACACAGGCCTGCCACTGCAGCCTGAGTGAAATAACGTCCATGGTATTTCACAGCCATTTTTCACTGCTGTAGGAGGCTGGCCAGTACTTAGACCTTGTACCAGGTCCAGTTATCCCTTATTAGTGTAGAAGAGGTGTTTCTAGCAGCTTAGGCTGATAGAAGGTAGCTATAGCAGAGCAGCTTAGGCTGAACTAGGAGACATGCAAAGCTCCTACTATACCACTGGTGTCATATGCACAATATCATAAGAAAACACAATACACAGATATACTAAAAATAAAGGTACTTTATTGTTATGACAATATGCCAAATGTATCTGTGAGTACCCTCAGTATGAGTATGCCAAATATACACAAGATATTTGTACACAATACCAAAAATATGCAGTAATAGCAAAAGGAAGTAATGCAAGCAGTGTAAAGTTACAATAGTTTGCAATAGGAGCACATAGGTATAGGGGCAACACAAACCATATACTCCAAAAGTGGAATGCGAACCACGAATGGACCCCAAACCTATTTGAGCTTGTAGAGGGTCGCTGGGGCTGTAAGAAAACAGTGAGGGTTAGAATAATAGCCCACCCCAAGACCCTGTAAGGTAGGTGTAAAGTGCACCTACAACCCCCAGAGAGCACAGAAGTCTTGATAGGGGGATTCTGAAAGGAAAACCAACACCAGCAAAGCAACAACAGTGGATTTCCGTACCTTAGTACCTGTGAAACAAGGGGACCAAGTCCAAGAGTCGCGACAGTGTCGAGAGTGGGCAGATGCCCAGGAAATGCCAGCTGAGGGTGCAAAGGAGCTGCCACCGGATGGAAGAAGCTTGGTGTTTTAAAAGAACGAAGAGGGCTAGAAACTTCCCCTTTGGAGGATGGATGACCCACGTCGTGAAGAAGCTTGCAGAGGTGTTCCCAGGCAGAAAGACCGCAAACAAGCTTTGCTAGCTGCAAAGGGCGCGGTTAGGGTTTTTGGATCTGATGTGGCCCAAGAGGGACCAGGATGTCGCCACTTGGATGAGGAGACAGAGGGGGCGCCCAGCAAGTCAGGGAACCCTCAAAGAAGCAGGCAGCACCCGCAGAAGTACCGGAACAGGCACTTAGAAGAGGAGTGAACCGGAGTCCACCTGAAGTCACAAAAGGGAGTCCCACGACGCCGGAGGACAACTCAGAAGGTTGTGCACTGCAGATTAGAGTGTCGGGGACCCAGGCTTGGCTGTGCACGAAGGAAATCCTGGAAGAGTGCACAGGAGCCGGAGCAGCTGCAAATCACTTGGTACCCAGCAATGCAGTCTAGCGTGGGGAGGCAAGGACTTACCTCCACCAAACTTGGACTGAAGAGTCACTGGACTGTGGGAGTCACTTGGACAGAGTTGCTGAGTTCCAGGGAGCACGCTCGTCGTGCTGAGAAGGGACCCAGAGGACCGGTGATGCAGTCTTTTGTTGCCTGCGGTTGCAGAGGGAAGATTCCGTCGACCCACAGGAGATAACTTCAGAGCTCCTGGTGCAGAGAGGAGGCAGGTTACCACCAGAGCATGCACCACCAGGAAACAGGCGAGAAAGCGGCAGGAGAAGCGATACAAGGTTGCAGTAGTCGTCTTTGCTACTTTGTTGCGGTTTTGCAGGCGTCCTGAGGAGTCAGCGGTCGATCCTTTGGCAGAAGGTGAAGAGAGAGATGCAGAGGAACTCTGGTGAGCTCTTGCATTCGGTATCTAAAGAATTCCCCAAAGCAGAGACCCTAAATAGCCAGAAAAGGAGGTTTGGCTACCTAGGGAGGAGGATAGGCTAGCAACACAGGTAAGAGCCTATCAGAAGGAGTCTCTGACGTCACCTGATGGCACTGGCCACTCAGAGCAGTCCAGTGTGCCAGCAACACCTCTGTTTCCAAGATGGCTGAGGTCTGGAGCACACTGGAGGAGCTCTGGGCACCTCCCCTGGGAGGTGCCGGTCAGGGGAGTGGTCACTCCCCTTTCCTTTGTCCAGTTTCGCGCCAGAGCGGGCTGGGGGATCCCTGAACCGGTGTAGACTGGCTTATGCAGAGATGGGCACCATCTGTGCCCATCAAAGCATTTCCAGAGGCTGGGGGAGGCTACTCCTCCCCAGCCCTGACACCTTTTTCCAAAGGGAGAGGGTTTAACACCCTCTCTCTGAGGAAGTCCTTTGTTCTGCCTTCCTGGGCCAGGCCTGGCTGGACCCCAAGAGGGCAGAAACCTGTCTGAGGGGTTGGCAGCAGCAGCTGCAGTGAAAGTCCGGTGAAAGGCAGTTTGCCAATACCCGGGTCTGTGCTAGAGACTCCGGGGATCATGGAATTGTCTCCCCAATGCCAGAATGGCATTGGGGTGACAATTCCATAATCTTAGACATGTTACATGGCCATGTTCGGAGTTACCATTGTGACGCTATACATAGGTAGTGACCTATGTATAGTGCCGCACTCACAAAGTCCGGGGAATTTGCCCTGAACGATGTGGGGGCACCTTGGCTAGTGCCAGGTTGCCCACACACTAAGTAACTTAGCACCCAAACTTCACCAGGTGAAGGTTGGACATATAGGTGACTTATAAGTTACTTATGTGCAGTGTAAAATGGCTGTGAAATAATGTGGGCATTATTTCACTCATGCTGCAGTGGCAGGCCTGTGTAAGAATTGTCAGAGCTCCCTATGGGTGGCAAAAGAAATGCTGCAGCCCATAGGGATCTCCTGGAACCCCAATACCCTGGGTACCTCAGTACCATATACTAGGGAATTATAAGGGTGTTCCAGTATGCCAATGTGAATTGGTAAAATTGGTCACTAGCCTGTTAGTGACAATTTTGGTATACAGAGAGAGCATAACCACTGAGGTTCTGGTTAGCAGAGCCTCAGTGAGACAGTTAGGAATCACACAGGGAACACATACATATAGGCCACGAACTTATGAGCACTGGGGTCCTGGCTAGCAGGGTCCCATTGACACATAACAAACATACTGAAAACATAGGGTTTTCACCATGAGCACTTGGCCCTGGCTTGCAGGATCCCAGTGAGACAGTGAAAACACCCTGACACACACTCACAAACAGGCCAAAAGTGGGGGTAAAAAGGCTAGGAAGAGGCTACTTTCTCACAGAGGGTCCCACATCAGTAGGGCATCTTTCACCCCTAGAGGCCAGGTTACTAGGGTCCAGACAGTTAAGGACAGGTTTCCCTCTGAAACTTCCCACATTTCCTCTGTGTCCAGCCTCCTACACATTCCTTGGTAAATGCAACACAAGAAAAGGAAAAGTTGCAAGGCTGAAGAGGACGAGCAAGGTCCAGGGACTTGACCCACGGAGGGGAGTCCGGGGTGACCCTCAGTAGTCGGGAGAGTCACCAGAAGCAGTTGCAGCCCCCACAGGCAACCCACAGGCAGCAGGCACGCAAGTCACAGTCAGACCCAGTCAGTACACCTGAAGAGGGCTCCCAAGTCGCAGGAGCAGCAGAGAGGAGACAGTGCTTTTCAGGAAGAAGTGGTGGGGGCCGGGGCTACACAGAGCCTGAAGATCCCTTGGAGCAAAAGCAAACAAGACTTGATAGCTGCAAGAGTTGTGGTGCACAGGGGTACTGTCCTGCAAGGAGAAGCAAGGCCTTACCATCTCGGAAGTTGGACAGCTGGCAGAGAGGACCAAGGGGATCACTCCAGACCATCACCAGTGATGCAGGATCCACGCAGTTCCGGAGGAGAGCAGATGCATGCAGTCGCTCGTCGTTGAAGTTAGTGCCTGCGAAATACTGGGGAGTGACTCCTTCACTCCAAGAGAGATTCCTTCTTACTTCTTCGTGCACGCTGAAGTCTCCACCTCAGAGGATGCACAGCCGGGGACATTTCACAGTTGCTGGAAGGAGCCGGAAAAGCAATGATGCAAAGCGGAGTCGTCGCTGAAGTTACAGATTGTTGGTTCCTGAAGAGTTCATTTGCGGGTCCCAGTGGCCAGATGATGAAATAAAGAATGCAGAGTAGTCCTGGCGGAATCTTGCATGTCGGATCTGAGGACCCACCCAAGAGGGAGACCCTAAATAGCCCTAAAAGTGGGTTTGGTCACATGCAAGATGACTATGTATCAGGAGGGGGCTGTGATGTCACCTGCCTGACCTAGCCACTCAGATGCTCCCAGGGGCCTCTGCCCATCTTGGATTCAAGATGGCAGAATTGAGTGGCTACTTGAAGGAGCTCTGGGTGTGGTGATGGATAGGGGAGTGGTCACTCCCCTTACATTTGTCCAGATTCGTGCCAGAGCAGGGAACGAGGGTCCCTGGACTGGTGCAAACTAGTTTATGCAAGGAGGGCTCCAAATGTGCCCTTCAAAGCAAACCAGCCTTCTAACACCTGTTTACAAGGAGGAGGGTGTCACCTCCCTCTCTCACAGGAAATTCTTTGTTCTGCCTTCCTCTGCCTCAGCTGGTCAAGCAGCAGGAGAGCAAAAACCTGTCTTAGGGGTGGCAGCAGCGAGGGGTGCCCGGAAAAACCCAGAAGACTGGTAGGACCAATGCTGGGGTTCCTCTAAGTAGCCCCCAGAGTGCATCGAATCATACAACCAATACTGGCAACAGTACTGGGGTATGATTCCGACAAGTTTGATACCAAACATGTCCAGGTTCAGAGTTACCATTATGTAGCTGAACACTGGTAGTGTCCTGTGTCCAGTACACGGGTAAAATTGATTCCCCGCACTTACGAAGTGCAGTGTAATGGTGCTGAAGTTCGTAGGGGCACCTCTGCCCCTGCAGTGGTGCCTCACACACAGGGACCTGCACCCTGCTCTCTAGGCTATGAGGGCCTACCATAGGGGTGACTTACAGTGACCTGGTGCAGTGACATGTGAAAGGGTGCGTGCACCTTTTCACACAGGCTGCAATAGCAGTCCTGCAGACACATTTTGCATGGGCTCCCATGGGTGGCAAAGTACACGCTGCAGCCCATCAGGAACCCATGGTACCCCAATGACCTGGGTACCTAAGTACCATATACTAGCGACTTACAAGGGGGGCACCAGTATGCCAATTGTGGGGTGTGCAAAGTCCTAAGCAACCAAATTTAGGGGGAGAGAGCACAGTCACTGGAGTCCTGGTTAGCAGGATCCCAGTGAAAACAGTCTAAGCATACTGACAGCAGGCAAACATAGGGAGGTAACTATGCCAAAGAGAGGGTACTTTCCTACACTGGGGCTAGTTAGCAGGATCCCAACACAGGCTCAGTCAATTTAGTATCAGATATCAGGCAAAAGTGTGTGTGTGGGGATGTAACCATGTCAAAGTGGGCACTTTCATGTAGTTGTTACTAACAACTCAGCTTTGCCCAAGGGTTGCAGACCAGTATGTGACGTTACTACCTTCTCTTCATTGCCTTGCCTAAGGGACTAGCAGTAGGATTGTCACAGTCTGACCAGCAAATGAAGCCAAGGGCAGCGAACATTTTCCTCAGTTGTTCTGTCAGCAATAAGCATAATTAATGTCTTTTTAGTCTTGAAGGTGTACCGCAATAGCCACAAAGACAAATTCTCCAAGGTGAACCTGCTCTCAGTAACTGCTGGACATGGTGGAACGATGTGCCCAGCAAGTGAAGGGATTGGAGCTTCACCCTGTCATCAGTACCTGCTTTGTACAGATGAAGTCTGTCACCCAGAGGTACTGGGAGTAGGATGACTGAGTCCAAGGTGTGATTGTATGCGTGCTTGTAGTGCCTCAGACTTAGTACCTTGGGAGTCAAGAATAAAAGCTTGGTGTTGCCAGTGCCCCTGTATTCAGAGGTGACCATCAGGCACTGTGTTGGAAGAACTGCTTCCATGGCATGGTATGGTTGAAAGCTATGTCTCGCTGAACATTCTTTTTGCCTAATGTGTTTCCTGTCAATACTATGGTAGAAGGACTGCCTACAGCGCTAGACTAAGGACTTTGGCAAGTGATTATTTCCCATTGAGTGCCACCAAAGTCTGTTCCTTGTTGGTACTTCATATCAGGGTACAGAGCTTCATAAATTATCTCATTCCAAAAATTTAATGAAAAAAATTTACAATAAGGAATGCTTTGGACACAGTGCAGTAACTTTTTTCACGCATGGTTTCACCAATGCAGTTACTATACAACATTGAAAAAATCTTCAAGTTCTGCTTTTTGAGGATAAACACACCATTCGGATTATTTTTCTTTTCCTGTTTTTTCCATAATATTAAAACATTAGCTATATTGTTTAGTTTATAATATGTATGCAATAGTATCACAATCCCTAAAGTATGCTGCAATCTGCTGTGCTATTAAAATCCTGCCAGTATTTAAGTGATTTTTTTTTTCTTGATTGGCAGAAACCCAGGGAGTGAGTTGCAAATTTATTATGCATCACCAAGAAGCTATCAAGACTTCCTAGAAGCTCTGCAACGGAGAGGGGATACGTTTTATGTGGTGTCCTTTCGGAGGGTGAGTTTAAAATGTTATTGGTTTCCAGAGCATTGTAATTTGGAAAGACAAATGTGAAATAAGGAATCTATTGGCCTCATATAATAAATATGGTACGTCATGCTCTTATAGGAAAAAAAAACAGGTTTGATACCCCCAACACTCCGCGTCACCAGATGTTGGGTTACTCTCACTCGTAGCTTCGCACACACCCAATGCATGTACCAGGGGAAACAAAGAACCTTATACAATACAGTGTTGGTCTTATAGAGACTTCTAGTTGCAGATTCCTTACCTTAGAATTTCCCCCAGGTGTCAGTCTGGATCCAGAGATTTTTCTTCGAGCAGTATCCCTGCATGCCGCTGAGTGCCGTTGGTCGACTCTGGGTACGCCGTTGGCTTTGTGGTCACCGGGTATGATGTGGTGGGTCATATATAGGTGCCACCCTGGCATGCTGACCTCAGTACTTTTCTTTCTGCACAAGCCTGCGTTCAGATCCAAAGAGATCTACCCCTACAATCGCTTTTTGACTGGCCTTTTGACTTTTTGTTGACGTTTTCTGACTTCTTGGTGTGATAAGGATGTTGTCACGGAAGACCGGCTTCAAGCCCTGTGACTCCTGTCACTGGATGATGTCCGTAACGAATCCGCAACTCGTGTGTCTGTGGTGTTTGGAGCGTCACCACGACCCACAGTCCTGCTATGAGTGCCTGTCAATGAGCCCGAAGGCTGTGAGGGAGCGGTCCCTAAAGCTGCTTGTGACCCGGCACTTGACTCCGCATTGCTTCTGATCAGGAGGAGGTCCCGAGACTGCAGATCTCTCACCACTCATCGACCCCCATTCAAAATCGCCAGGACACTCAAGTTAGCACAAGAATAAGTGGAAGAAGCACAAGCGCTGTTTGACTTTACCCCCTCGGTCGAATGAGCCGCCCCTGCCCAGTTGAAGGAATTTTACGGGGCCATGGACCTCATCTTTCAGCAGTCCACCCCTGTCGAAGCACCTTTGGGCCCCACAGGATTGGCAGGAGCCCCTTTGGGCTCCGTGCTGGTGGCTTGATCTTGGCTTTGGAAAGCTAGCAGGGATCCGCTTCTGTATCCGAACCGGCATCGGTCGTACCATTGCTACCTTTCTCGACGATGGTTCTGGTGTAGATGCTCCTGACGCTGCTGTTGATGCCATACTCATTGCCAACTCCGACACGAAGCGGGACCAGCGTCGCTCGATGGCGATTCAGACTTCGGCAGGGACCTTGCTCCCTAGGTCAGATCCTGACTCTTATTTTTATGGGTTCGAGTTCGGTGATGGTATGCAGGGGTCGCTGGTCCCTCTAGAGTACCAGCTTGAAGACCCTATGGACTACACTCAGGAACTAAGCGAAGCCAGCGGTCTGAACACCTTCACTGATGCTGGTATGCTTTCTCTCCCTACCTTGCCTGCGAAGGAGGGGGCTTCCTACTCCATGGTGGTGCATAGAGTGGCCGAAGGTCTTGGGCCTCGAGCTGCCTTCCGTGGCTGTCAGGACTAACCTGACTGAGGTGCTTCAGCCTGGGCCTTCCATGTCAGAACCCCTTTAGCCATTTAATGTAGCCCTCACTGATGTTCTTCTGGGGACCTGGTCTAAACCCAGCACAAGAGTTCTTGTCAACAGGACAATAGCCCACCGCCATAGGCCTGCGCCTAACGACCTGGCGTTCCTGATCCATAACCTTGCCTCTGAGAGCTTGGTCATTCAAGCCTCAACATCCCATGGTGTGTTCCCGTCTGCTCCCTCGGATGGGGAATCCAAGAGGCTGGATCACCTTGGGAAGAAACTTTTTTTTTCCTTCTGCCTGGCTTTGCAGTCTGTGAACACCACATGCCTTTTGGGCGGTTACACCCATACTTTATGGGACACGGTCGTGCAAGCGCTCCCACGGGTCCCAGGGCAGGCCCGACCACTCTCTTAAAAGCTGTTGCTGATGGGAGAGACGCAGCTAAGTTCATGATCAGATGTGGGTGGATATGACCAACTCTCTAGGCAGATTGGTTGCTTTGATGGTGGTCTTGAGGCGCCACGCCTGGTTAAGGACATCTGGCTTCTCAGAGGATGTCCAATCTGTAGGAAATTGGCTCTGTATATACTTTATCAAAATGAGATATAGTGTGCACAGAGTCCAGGGGTTCCCCAGAGTCTTAACAAAGGCTAAAGTAGATAATACTAATGCTCTCTTTTGTTGGAGTGTGGTCGAGCAGTTAGGCTTATCAGTGGGTAATGCAAAGCATTTGATGTACGTACACACAGTCAAGAAATGGGGCACCACTCAATGACTAAATCCAGGCCAATGTATTTATGTGAGAAAATATATTTGTTACTTTATTTCTAGAATCAAAGGGTGCAGGTAAGTACTGTTGTAAGTATGTATCAAGCATATGTTTCAGATGTACTTTGCTTAAGTTATGTAAATAAAACAGTTTACAGTCAAGTAACTCTTTTCACTTTCAACGTTGACACTGCAATTTTCAGAACAGTCCTGGGGGTGGCAGGGGGGAGTGTTAGTGTAGTTTTGAGGTAAGTGCCCGACTTACAGTTCCAGTCTGCAGGGGTTAGGATGTCCACTGGTCAAGGTTCAAGATGACTCTAAACATACACCACCAGCAACATGGGTCCGGCCGGGTGCAGAGGTCAAAGTTGGTGTTAGATTTAGAATGGGATCCTATGGAGACTGGGGGCTCTCAGTAAGCTCCAGCGACTTCGGAGGGCAGACCTAGGGGGTTTAGGTGAGCACCAGAGGAGGCCACAGGTTAGCACCGAACACACCCCCTCAGCGTCACAGGGGTGGCCGGGCACAGGGTACAAACACACTGTCCGGCTCCCAATACTTTACTGTAGGGGGGCCCCTGAGGTCACAAAGATGCTGCAGGCTTGTACAGGGGGTCAGTTCTGGAAAACTGAAGGCTGGAGAAGGAGGAGGGCTGCCTGCTTGACTGTTGCTTGACTGTCAGTCGGATTCCCCAAGGCCAGGAGGCTACAGGTGCAGGGGTACCTTTGGGTGTTGGGCATCTTTATCTGTTTCTCTCACGGTCGGGGGGGCCCTCTGGATTTAGGTTGCAGGTGTCGTCATGTGGGCCACCAAGGGTGGACAAAAGGTCAGAATCTCCTGGACTCTGGACATGGGCGTTGGGTGCAGAGTGGACAGGACTCTCGGATCTGGGGTGGTTCTGGAGTCCTTCTTGGAGTTTCTTGTGGACAGGACAGCTGTCCTCGAGAGTTCTTGGTCCTCTGGTGGGCAGGCAGTCCTCTGGGGGTTTGTAGAGGTCCCTGGTCCTGCAGGATGTGTTGCTTTGTTTGTAGCAGGGCTTCTGAAGCTGCAGACAGGCCAGTAGTGCTCGGGCAAAGTCAGTTGGTGTCTGGAGTCTTCTCTGCTGGGGTCGGCTTAGCAGTCCTTTTTCTTGCTTCTTTTCTTCTTGAGATCGCCAGGAATCTGGTGAAATAAATTCAAGGGTGCTCTTAAATCCTAGATTTAAGGGTGTTAAAGGGGTCAGAGGGCAGTATCCAATGGCTACTGTCCCTGATGGTGGCTACACCCTTCCTGTGCCCACTCCCTTCGGGGAGGGGGCACATTGCTAACCCTATTGGTCCTTTCCTCCAAACTATGATGGAGGATTTTGCAGGGAGGGAGTCACTTCAGCTCTGGTACCTTGGGGGTGGTCCTAGCTGGGGTGGTCACTTCTCCCTAATTTACCCGCCAGACTTGCAAACAAAAGTGGGGCTTCGTCCGGTGGACAGGCATCTCCAGTAGATTTATTGCCATGGGGTGTGGTCAGAAACTCGTCTATTAGTGGCAGGCTGGCACAGCCTGGTCAGCCTAACACTAAAGGGTTGGTAAGGGTACAGGAGGCATCTCTAAGATGCCTTCTGTGTGCACTTTAGAATAAATCCAACATTGGCATCAGTGTGGGTTCATAGTGCTGAGAAGTTTGATACCAAACTTCCCAGCCTTCAGTGAAGCCATCATGGAGCTGTGGAGTTCGTAATGACAAACTCCTGGCCCATGCACTTAATATGGCCACACATTGTGGTGTGGTGTGGTGTTATCAGCTTATACCAGGTCCAGGTGTCCCCTATTAGTGAAGTGTAGGCGGCAGTGTCTAGGAAGCCAGTGCTCTCTAGAGGTAGCTGTGGATGAGCAGCCACAACTTAACTAGGAGATGTGCAAAGCTATGCAATGCCACTATACCCACACAGCACTATCACACATGAACCACACAATGTTACAAAAATAAAGGTACCTTATTAGGGTAGCACAAATACTGAAATACTATTAGGCAGTCCCTCCAACTGGAGGTAAGTAAAGACACTAAGTATATACACAATAGCAACCAGTAAAGAGCATAAAAAGCAATAAGCATTGGCAAAAGTATTTGAAAACAGTATAGGCCCTAGGGGAGGGCCAAACCATATACTACATAAGTGGAATGCGCGATACAGTCCTCCACCCCAGGATGTGGAATCGTTAGAGGGGAGCTGGAGGAACTAGGAACCCCAAGAGGTGAGTACCAGAGTGACCCCCAGCGACCAGGAGAGCAGAGGTAACTAACCAGTTTTCCCCAACAGGAAGACTTGGGGAAAGGATTGTGCAAGACCCAAACAGAACTTGAAGAACCCACAGGTGGAGTCTGGCACAGGAGGACCTACGAAGGAAGGGGACCAAGTACAGTTTGTGATGGAGTGTCCGGTTGTGGCAGGAACCACTACCCACCCTTCTGTGGATGCAGGACCAGGTTGACGGGAGATGAAGAGGAACAGCTGTGCAGCACAGGAGCTGAAGAGTGTAGGAGGCTGACCTGGTTTGTAGTGGGTACCTTGGGTACTTACACCTTATACCAGGTCCAGTTATCCCTTATTAGTGAAGTAGTAGTATTCTAGCAGCTTAGGCTGATAGAGGTAGCTTTAGCAGAGCAGCTTAGGCTGAACTAGGAGACATGCAAAGCTCCTGCAATACCACTTATAGTTACACAGTGCTTATACACAAGTAAAGACAATACTCAGTGTTATCAAAAATAAAGATATTTATTTGGGGTGACACAGTACCAAAAATATCTTAAAGACAATAGTACTTCTAGAGGTAAGTATTATACACATTATATACACTAGACACCAAAATTAGACTAGTAAATAATCATAGAATAATGCAAACAGTAGGAAATCCTATAGAATGCAATGGGAGAAAATAGGTCTAGGGGCAACACAAACCATATACTAAAAAAGTACAATGTGAATCACTAATTCCCACCTAGACAAGTGTAGTGTGTGCAGAATCGCTGGGAGAGTAAGAATGCAGTAAAGGTAAGTAAATTACCCCACCGCACAGCACAGAAAAGCAGGAGTAAAGTACTGTAAGTTTCCTTAGGACACACTACACCTCGTTTTGGGGATTTTGCAGCAGCCACCCAAGTCTGCAAAGAACTGCTGGATTATTGGACCTGAAGACCTGAAAAGGAAGGGGACCAAGTCCAGAAGTCGAAAGAAGTCCCAGGAAGGACAGGAGCCCCTGCCAACCCAGAAGAGGGTGCTCAAGAAGAGTCCCCGTTAGCCGAAGACTGCAGGAATGCACCCTAGGGAGATGCCAGCGGGTTCCTGCGTGATGCAAAGGATGTCCAACGATGTGAAGATCGTGGCAGATGTGATTTTGTGTTGGAAGTCACCAACAAGCCTTGGCTACGACAAAAGTGCGTTTTGCATCTCAATGGCGCTGAATGGACCCAGGAGGGACCTGGGGGCCTCAACTCTGTGTGAGGACGAAAAGGAGACTCTCAGCTCTTTAGAGAGCCCTCAGGATGCCAGCTAGCACCCCTGGGAGTCGCAGGATCCAGTAACAAAGGAGGTGCAAAACATGGTTGATGCAGCACAACAAAAGAAGTTCCCACGCCGCCGGAGAACAACTTAGCGAGTTGAGCATCGAAGGATGGAGTGCTGGGGACCTGTGCCAGACTGTGCACAAAGGAATTTTGCAAATAAAGCACAGAGGCCTCCTGAGGTGAAGAAGATGCAGTACACAGGGGTACAGTCGCTCTCAGGGAAGGCAAGGTCTTACCTCCTCCAAATTGCTTCAGCAGGACCTCAGGTCAGTCTATGTCGGTGATGTCCACCCTCTATGTGCTTAGGAGCACGCTCGTCGCTGTGAGAGGAGTCCAAGGGTATGGGTCGTCATCTTGGAAGGTGCCTGCTTGGAGTAGGAGAGTGACTCCGTCACTCCACGGGAGATTTCTTCGGCCCTTCTGGTGCAGGATGAAGACAGGGAGTCCCCAGACCGTACACACCGTGGAAACTGTTGCAGTTGCTGACTTGGAGCTGAGGTTGCAGAAGAAAAGTATCTCTTGTGGATACTTTGTTGCAGTTACAGTGTCTCTTCGAGCAGGCTGCGGTTGATCCGAGGTCAGAAGATGCTGAAGTAGTTGCAGAAGATTCCTGAAGGAAACTTGCAAGCAGAATCTGAAAAGAACTGACAGTGTAGACCCTAAATAGCCCTGAGAGGGGGATTGGCTACCTTATCAAGTATGGACCTAGCAGGAAGGGTCTCTGATGTCACCTCCTGGGCCTCCAGAGTGCCCCCACACCTTGCAAAGCAAGATGGCTGAAGTCTGGGGGACACTGGAGGAGCTCTCGGCACCACTCCTAGGGTGGTGATGGACAGGGGAGTCCTTTGTTCAGTTTCGCACCAGAGCAGGGGACAAGGGGTCCCTGAACCGGTGTAGACTGGATTATGTGCCCTTCAAATCATTTCCAGAGGCTGGGGGAGGCTCCCCCTCCCCAGCCTGTAACACCTATTTCCAAAGGGAGAGGGTGTAACACTCTGCTCTCAGAGGAAATGCTTTGTTTTGACTTCCTGGAACTGGGCTGCCCAGACCCCAGGATGGCAGAACCCTGTCTGTGAGGTGGCAGCAGCTGTAGCTGAAGTGCAAGCCTCAGAGAGCTGGTTTGGCAGTACTGGGGGTCCATGGTGAAGCCCCCAGGATGCATGGAATTGGTTCCCCAATACCAGATTTGGAATGGGTGGACAATTGCATGATCTTAGACAGGCTCCATGGCCATATTCGGAGTTACCATTGTGAAGCTACCTATAGCTATTGACCTATATGTCGTGCACGCATATAATGGTGTCCCTGCACTCACAAAGTCCAGGGAAATGGCACTGAACTATGTGGGGGCACCTTTGTTAGTGCAAGGGTGCCCTCACACCTAGTAACTTTGCACATAACCTTCAGCAAGTGAAGGTTAGACATATAGGTGACTTATAAGTTACTTAAGTGCAGTGAAAATGGCTGTGAAGTAATGTGTGCGTTATTTCACGCAGGCTGCAGTGGCAGGCCTGTGCAAGGGTTTGTCTGAGCTCCCTGGGGTTGCAAAAGAAATGCTGCAGCCCATATGGATCTCCTAGAACCCCAATGCCCTGGGTACCTACGTACCATATACTATGGACTTATAATGTGGGGTCCAGTGTGCCAATTGTAATTGGTAAATGAAGTCACTGGCCTACAGTGACAAATTTAAAAGCAGAGAGAGCAGAAGCACTGAGGTTCTGGTTAGCAGAGCCTTAGTGACACAGTTAAGCACTATACAAACACACACATTAGGCCATAAACTATGAGCACTAGGGTCCTGAGCAGCAGTATCCCAGTGAGACAGGCAAAAACATACTGACATACAAGTAGAAATGGGGGTAACATGCCAAGGACGATGGCACTTTTCTACAGACAGCAGCTCTGTCCAAAGGAACAAAGAAACCATCTTTAAAGGTACTCCAGCCTCACTCCGGAAGCCTGAGTCCCTAACACTCTGCACCCAACGCCCCCAGCTTCTGTTCAGAATAACCAACACTGCAGAGAGGACCCCGAGACGACACCAAAGACGTAGACACCCTGAGGCGACCTCACTGCACCCCCACAGCGACGCCTGCAGAGAGAATCCAGATGCTCCTCCTGACCGCGACTGCTCGGTAACAAAGAACCCAAAGCCTGGAAGAAGCACTGCGCCCGGAGCCCCCAGACCTGAGAGAAATCAACTACCGGTGCAGGAGTGACCAGCAGGTGGCTCTTATCCTTGCCCAGTTGGTGGTTGGCCCGAGAAGCCCCCCTGTGCCCTGCCTGCATCGCCAGAGTGACCCCCTGGTCTCTCCATTGATTGCTATTTAAAACCCAACAGCTACTTTGCACACAGCACTCGGCTGCCCCTGTGCCGCTGAGGGTGTATTTTGTGTGTCTGTTTATGACCTCCCCAGTGCTCTACAAACCCCCCCTGGTCTGCTCCCTGAGGACGCAGGTACTTACCTGCTTGCAGACCAGAACCGGCACACCCCTGGTCTCCTTAGGCACCTATGTGATTTGGGCCCTACCTTGATCTCTGCACCTGAACGGCCCTGTGTTGCTGGTGCTGGGTGTTTGAGGTTGCCTTGAACCCCCAACGGTGCGTTGCCTATGCCCCAGAGACTGAACTTGCAAGTGCTTTACTTAACTGAGAAACTAACCATTACTTACCTCCCCCAGGAACTGTTGATTTTTGCACTGTCCACTTTTAAAATAGCTTATTGCCATTTTTGCCAAAACTGTGTACATTACTATTTTAATTCAAATTTCCATATTTACCTATGCCGAGTACCGTACAATTTATGTACTTACTTGAATTCTGAATCTTGTGGTTCTTAAATAAATTAAGAAAATAATATTTTTCTATATAAAAGCCTACTGGTCTGGAGTTAAGTCTTTGAGTGTGTGTTCTTATTTATTGCCTGTATGTGTACAACAAATGCTTAGCACTACCCTCTGATAAGCCTACTGCTCGACCGCACTACCACAAAGTAGAGCATTAGTATTATCTAATTTTGCCACTATCAACCTCTAAGGGGAACCTTTTGACTCTGTGCACATTATCTCTCACTTTGAGATAGTATATACAGAGCTAACTTCCTACATTGGTAGATCAGCGGTGGGGTCTAAGACTTTGCATTTGCTGGATTACTCAGCCAATACCTGATGACACGACAAAATTCCAAAAATTGTCATTAGAAACTGATTTTGTAATTTGTGACTATTTTTCAATTTTTTTAAAAGTCCTGCTAGGGCCTTGTGTAAGTCCCTGTTAGCATTTCTTTTTAAGTTTAAAAGTTAGGATTTAAGTACTAGAAGTAGTTTTTAGTTTCCTAAAATGTTATCCCAACTTTTAGAGTCATAATGAGTCAAACAGATGAGATGGTGATGGAACTCAACCTCACCCCTTACCTGCATCTAGGGATGTCAGAGTTGAGATCTCTCTGTAAAATAAAACAAATTGAAACTGGGTCCAACCCTACCAAGGCAAAGCTCCAGGAGCTCTTGGCAGCTTTTACAAGGGACCAACCCTCTGATATGGAGAATCCTCCCTCAGATGGGGATATTATTGAAAAGGAGGATGAACTCACGCCATCTTGTAGGAAGGTAGCCTCTTTCTAGCCCTGTTACCCCCACTTTTGGCCTGTTTGTGAGTATATGTCAGGGTGTTTTTACTGTCTCACTGTTATCCTGCTAGCCAAGGCCCAGTGCTCATAGTGAAAACCCTCTGTTGTCACTGTGTTTGATATGTGTCACTGGGATCCTGCTAGCCAGGACCCCAGTGTTCATAAGTTTGTGGCCTATATGTGTTCCCTGTGTGGTGCTAAACTGTATCACTGAGGCTCTGCTAACCAGAACCTCAGTGTTTATGCTCTCTCTGCTTTTAAAATGGTCACTGCAGGCTAGTGACTAATTTTACCAATTCTCATTGGCACACTGGAACTCCCTTATAATTCCCTTGTATATGGTACTTAGGTACCCAGGGTATTGGGGTTCCAGGAGATCCCCGTGGGCTGCAGCATTTCTTTTGCCACCCATAGGGAGCTCAGACAATTCTTACACAGGACTGCCACTGAAGCCTGAGTGAAATACCGTCCACGTTATTTCACAACCATTTTTCACTGCACATAAGTAACTTATAAGTCACCTATATGTCTAACCCTCCCTTGGTGAAGGTTAGGTGCCAAGTCACTTAGTGTGTGGGCACCCTGGCACTAGCCAAGGTGCCCCCACATTGTTCTGGGCAAATTCCCCGAACTTTGTGAGTGCGGGGACACCATTACACGTGTGCACTACATATAGGTCACTACCTATATGTAGAATAACAATGGTAACTCCGAACATGGCCATTTAACATGTCTAGGATCATGGAATTGTCACCCAATACCATTCTGGTATTGGGGGGACAATTCCATGGACCCCCGGGTCTCTAGCACAGAAGCCGGGTACTGCCAAACTGCCTTTCCGGGGTCTCCACTACAGCTGCTGCTGCCAACCCCTCAGACAGGATTCTGCCCCCCCTGGGGCCTGGGCAGCCCAGTCCCAGGAAGGCAGAGCAAAGGATTTCCTCTGAGAGAGGGTGTTACACCCTCTCCCTTTGGAAATAGGTGTGAAGGGCTGGGGAGGATTAGCCTCCCCCAGCCTCTGGAAATGCTTTGATGGGCACAGATGGTTCCCATCTCTGCATAAGCCAGTCCACACCGGTTCAGGGATCCCCCAGCCCTGCTCTGGTGCGAAACTGGACAAAGGAAAGGGGAGTGACCACTTCCCTGACCTGCACCTCACAAGGGAGGTGCCCAGAGCTCCTCCAGTGTGTCCCAGAATTCTGCCATCTTGGATTCAGAGGTGTTGGGGCACAATGGACAGCTCGGAGTGGCCAGTGCCAGCAGGTGATGTCAGAGGCCCCTCCTGATAATTGCTTACCTCTTTCAGTAGAAAAGCCTCCTTTCTAAGTAGCCTCCTTTTTTGGCTATTTAGGGTCTCTCCTCTGGGCTATTCCTCAGATAACGAATGAAAGAGCTCACCGGAGTTCCTCTGCACTTCCCTCTTTGACTTCTGCCAAGGATCGACCGCTGACTGCTTCTGGACGCCTGCAAAACTGCAACAAAGTAGCAAGAAGACTATCAGCAACATTGTAGCGCCTCATCCTGCCGGCTTTCTCAACTGTTTCCTGGTGGTGCATGCTCTGAGGGCTGTCTGCCTTCACCCTGCACTGGAAGCCAAGAAGAAATCTCCTGTGGGTCGACGGAATCTTCCCCCTGCCAACGCAGGTACCAAATTACTGCATCACCGGTCCTCTGGGTCCCATGTCATCCTGACGAGTGTGGTCCCTGGAGCACAGGAGCTGGGTCCAAGTGTCTCCCACAGTCCAGTGACCCTTCTGTCCAAATTTGCTGGAGGTAAGTCCTTGCCTCCCCACGCCAGACAACAAACCTGTGTACTGCGTGATTTGCAGCTGCTCCGGCTTCTGTGCACTTTTCCAGGACTTCTTTGTGCACAGCCTAGCCTGGTTCCCCAGCACTCCGTCCTGCATTGCCCAACTCTCTGAGTTGGACTCCGACGTCGTGGGACCCTCCTTTGTGACTCTGAGTCGACCGCTGTCCTCAGATTTTCCAAGTGCCTGTTCTGGTACTTCTGCAGGTGCTGCCTGCTTCTACGAAGGCTCTCTGAGTTGCTGAGCGCCCCCTCTGTCTCCAAGGGGCGACATCCTGGTCCTTCCTGGGCCCCAGAAGCACCCAAAAACCTCAACCACGACTCTTGCAGCTAGCCAGGCTTGTTTGCGGTATTTCTGCCTGGAAACACTTCTGCAACCTCCAGCACGCCATGGGACATCTTCCATCCAAAGGAGAAGTTCCTAGCCCTTTTCGTTGTTGCAGAATCTTTGGCTTCTTCCATCTGGAGGCAGCCCTTTTGCACCTTCTTCCGGGGCTTAGTGGGCTCCTGCCCCCCCTGGACATTTGTGTGACTCTTGGACTTGGTCCCCTTCCTTTACAGGTCCTCAGGTCCAGGAATCCATCTTCAGTGTTTTGCTGGTGCTTGTGGTTCTTTCAGAATCCCCTATCACGACTATTCTGTCTTTCTGGGGTGGTAGGGTAATTTTACTCCTACTTTTCAGGGTCTTGGGGTGGGGTATCTTGGACACCCTTACTGTTTTCTTACAAACCCAGTGACCCCCTACAACCTCCCATAGGCCTGGGGTCCATTCGTGATTCGCATTCCACTTTTGGAGTATATAGTTTGTATTTCCAAAAGGCCTATGTCTACCTATTTCATTCTATTGTGATTCTACATTGTTTGCTCTACTTTTCTTACTGTTACTTACCTCTTTTGGGTTTGTGTAGATATAATTTGTGTATATTACTTACCTCCTAAGTGAGGGTATCCTCTGAGATACTTTTGGTATATTGTCACTAACATAAAGTACCTTTATTTTTAGTAACTCTGAGTATTGCTTTTTCTTATGATATTGTGCTATATGAAATAAGTGATATAGTAGGAGCTTTGCATGTCTCCTAGTTCAGCCTAAGCTGCTTTGCCATAGCTACCTCTAACAGCCTAAGCTGCTAGAAACACCTCTATTCTACTAATAAGGGATAACTGGACCTGGACAAGGTGTAAGTACCACAAGGTACCCACTATAAGCCAGGCCAGCCTCCTACACCCTCTACACACTACACTAGGCCTGGGGTCCATTTGTGGTTCGCATTCCACTTTTGGAGTATATGGTTTGTGTTGCCCCTAGGCCTATTTCTCCCTATTGTATTCTTTTGTGATTCTACATAGTTTGCACTACTTGTCTTACTGTTACTTACCTGATTTTGGTTTGTGTGCATATAATTTGTGTATATTACTTACCTCCCAAGGGAGTATATCCTCTGAGATACTTTAGGCATATTGTCACTAAAATAAAGTACCTTTATTTTTTAGTAACTCTGAGTATTGTGTTTTCTTTTGATATAGTGCTATATGATATAAGTGGTATAGTAGGAGCTTTGCATGTCTCCTAGCTCAGCCTAAGCTGCTCTGCTATAGCTGCCTCTCTCAACCTAAGCTGCTAGAACACCTCTATTCTACTAATAAGGGATAAGTGGACCTGGCACAAGGTGTAAGTACCACAAAGTACCCACTATAAGCCAGGCCAGCCTCCTACACATCTGTCCTAATTATGGAGAACAAGGCTCCTAGAACATTGTCTCCACAAATCATAGTCAGAGTACCTTGTTCTTCCTTTAGGGGAGACTAGTACCTCTGTAAGCATTGCGGGCAGCCTCAATGAAGAGGACATCCTTTTAGCAAGGATGGCAAAGAGATTGGCTTTTTAGAAGCAGCTCCTACCCGTAGAAAAAGGAAAGACAAGAAATGGTGGCAGCAACTTAAATAGGGTCAGAGAGAATACTGACATCATAAAAAAGGTGATGCCATCACCAAGTGGGTCACAGCTTTTGAGAGGGCTTGTGCAACCAGAAAAGTAAGCAGATCTCACTGTGGAGCTCTCCTTTGGGGAATGTTCACTGGAAAGTGTAGGGATAGACTCCTCACACTCACTGGTAAGGATGCAAAATCCTATGACCTCATGAAGGGTACCCTGATTGAGGGCTTTGGATTCTCAACTGAGGAGTACAGGATTAGGTTCAGCGGGGGGGCTCAAAAAAACCTCGAGCCAGACCTGGGTTGATTTTGTAGACTTCTCAGTCAAAAACTAGATGGTTGGATGTATAATGTATCTATGAAATAACATATGTTGAGTAATTGCTTCAGTGACAAAGAGCATCAGCTTCTGGTAGACCTAGGTCCTGTTTGAAGGAGGCTGGCCTGGCTTATAGTGGGTACCTGATGGTAACTACACCCTGTGTCAGGTCCAGTTATCCCTTATTAGTAGTGTTCTAGCAGCTTAGGCTGATAGAAGGTAGCTATAGCAGAGCAGCTTAGGCTGAACTAAGAGACATGGAAAGCTCCTACTACACCACTTATATCATATAGCACTATATAATAAGAATCACAATACTCAGAGTTATTAAAAATAAATGTACGTTCATTTAGTGACAATGTGCCAAAAATATCTCTTTGATTTTGTCATTGGATGTCTCACCACTCTTCCCCTGGGAAGACTTTGTGACCCCTTTCTTTTGGTCACCCCCTGTGGAAGTCTTGGTCACCCTTGTCTTGACCCAGTGGTTTGCCTTCTTTCCCAATTCTTGGGGAGAAATAGTGTAGGAAAGTACCATCTTGCCTGGCATATTATCCCCATTTTTTTACTTGTGTGTCAAGTTTGTTTTTGCCTGTCTCACTGGGATCCTGCTAGCCAGGACCCCAGTGCTCACAGTTGTGGCCTGAATGTGTTCCCTGTGTGGTGCCTAACTGGGTCACTGAGGCTCTGCTAATCCGAAACTCAGTGCTTATGCTCTCTCTGCCTTTACAATTGTCACTGCAGGCTAGTGACCATTTTTACCATTTCTAATAGGCACACTGGAACCCCCTTATACTTCCCTAGTATATGGTACCTAGGTACCCAGTGTATTGGGGTTCCAGGAGATCCCTATGGGCTGCAGCATTTTTTTGACACCCATAGGGAGCTCAGACAAACCTTAACACAGGACTGCCAGTGCAGCCTGAGTGAAATAACGCACATGTTATTTCACAGCCATTCTCACTGCACTTAAGTAACTTATAAGTCACCTATATGTCTAACCTTTACTTGCTGAAGGTTAGGTGCAAAGTTACTAAGTGTGAGAATTGTCCCCCATTCCGAATCTGGTATTGGGGTGCCAATTCCATGCATCTCCGGGGCTCCACTATGGACCCCGGGAACTGCCAAACCAGCTCTCTGGGGTTTTCTCTGCAGCTACCGCTGCTGCCACCCAACAGACAGGGTTCTGCCCTCCTGTGGTCTGGGAAGCCCAGTCCGGGGCTGGCAGAACAAAGAATTTCCTCTGAGATAGGGTGTTACACCCTCTCCCTTTGGAAATAGGTGTTAAAGGCTGGGGAAGGGTAGCCTCTCTCAGCCTCTGGAAATGCTTTGAAGGGCACAAATGGCGCCCTCCTTGCATAAGCCAGTCTACATCGGTTTAGGGAACCCCCAGTCCCTGCTCTTGCGCGAAACTGGACACTCCCCTGTCCATCACCACCCCAGCGGTGGTGCCCAGAGCTCCTCCAGTGTGTCCCAGACCTCTGTCATCTTGGGTCCAGAGGTGTGAGGGCACTCTGGAGGACTTTGAGTGGCCTGTGCCAGCAGGTGACGTCAGAGACCCCTCCTGATAGGTGCTTACCTGACTAGGTGGGCAGTCCTCATCTGAGGGCTAATTAGGGTCTCTCCTATGGGTTCTCTTGAGATTCTGCACCTCTCTCTTCGACTTCTGCCAAGGATCGACCACTGACTGCTCCAGGACGCCTGCAAAACCACAACAAAGTAGCAAGAAGACTACCAGCGACATTGTTTCCTGGTGGTGCATGCTTTGGGGGCTGCCTGCCTTCATCCTGCACTGGAAGCCACGAAGAAATCTCCCGTGGGTCGACGGAATTTCCCCCCTGCTTCAGCAGGCACCAAACTTCAGCGTCACCGGTACTCTGGGTTCCCGCTCATCCAGACGAGCGTGACCCCTGGAACACAGGTGGTGGACCCAAGTGACCCAGACTGTCCAGTAGTCCTACTGTCCAAATTTGGAGGAAGTAAGTCCTTGCCTCCCCTCTCCAGACAGTAAAGCTGTGCACCACGTGAACTGCAGCTACAAGGGCTTCTGTGCACATTTCCACAAAATCCTTCATGCACAGCCAAGACTAGGTCCCCAGCACTCTGTCCTGCGATGCTCAGCTCCCTGAGTCTCCAGCTTCGTGGGACCCTCTTTTGCAGTGTTGAGACGACCGCCGTGTTAAGAGATCTTGAACCCGTGTTTAAGTACTTGTGCGGGTGCTACCTTCTTGTGCGTGGGCTCTCTACATTGCTGCGGGCCCCCTCTGTTTCCTTTCCCAAGTGGCGACATCATGGTCCTTCCTGGGGCCGGGCAGCACCCTTTTTCTTCAACCTTGACTCTTACAGCTAGCAAGGCTTGTTTGCAGTATTTTGCCAAGGAAACAACTCTGCATCCTCCAGCACTCCATGGGTCATCTTCTGCATGGAGAAGAAGTTCCTAGCACCTTTTGTTGTTTGCGAATCTTCAGCTTCTTCCATCCGGAGGCAGCCATTTTACACCTTCATCTGGGGTTTAGTGGGCTCCTGTGAGAAGGTAGCCTCTTTCTAGCCTTGTTACCCCCACTTTTGGCCTGTTTGTGAGTGTATGTCAGGGTGTTTGTCACTGTTTTCACTGTCTCACTGGGATCCTGATAGCCAGGCCTCAGTGCTCATAGTGAAAACACTATGTTTTCAGTATGTTTGTTATGTGTCACTGGGATCCTGCTGGTCAGGACCCCAGTGCTCATAGGTTTGTGGCCTATATGTATGTGTCACTGGGACCCTGTCACACAGGGCCCCAGTGCTCATAGGTGTGCATGTATATGTTCCCTGTGTGGTGCCTAACTGTCTCACTGAGGCTCTGCTAACCAGAACCTCAGTGGTTATGCTCTCTCATTACTTTCAAATTGTCACTAACAGGCTAGTGACAAATTTTACCAATTTACATTGGCTTACTGGAACACCCTTATAATTCCCTAGTATATGGTACTGAGGTACCCAGGGTATTGGGGTTCCAGGAGATCCCTATGGGCTGCAGCATTTCTTTTGCCACCCATAGGGAGCTCTGACAATTCTTACACAGGCCTGCCACTGCAGCCTGAGTGAAATAACGTCCACGTTATTTCACAGCCATTTTACACTGCACTTAAGTAACTTATAAGTCACCTATATGTCTAACCTTTACCTGGTAAAGGTTAGGTGCAAAGTTACTTAGTGTGAGGGCACCCTGGCACTAGCCAAGGTGCCCCCACATTGTTCAGAGCCAATTCCCTGAACTTTGTGAGTGCGGGGACACCATTACACGCGTGCACTACATATAGGTCACTACCTATATGTAGCTTCACCATGGTAACTCCGAATATGGCCATGTAACATGTCTATGATCATGGAATTGCCCCCTCTAGGCCATCCTGGCATAGTTGGCACAATCCCATGATCCCAGTGGTCTGTAGCACAGACCCTGGTACTGCCAAACTGCCCTTCCTGGGGTTTCACTGCAGCTGCTGCTGCTGCCAACCCCTCAGACAGGCAGCTGCCCTCCTGGGGTCCAGCCAGGCCTGGCCCAGGATGGCAGAACAAAGAACTTCCTCTGAGAGAGGGTGTGACACCCTCACCCTTTGGAAAATGGTGTGAAGGCAGGGGAGGAGTAGCCTCCCCCAGCCTCTGGAAATGCTTTGTTGGGCACAGATGTGCCCAATTCTGCTTAAGCCAGTCTACACCGGTTCAGGGACCCCTTAGCCCCTGCTCTGGCGCGAAACTGGACAAAGGAAAGGGGAGTGACCACTCCCCTGACCTGCACCTCCCCTGGGAGGTGTCCAGAGCTCCTCCAGTGTGCTCCAGACCTCTGCCATCTTGGAAACAGAGGTGCTGCTGGCACACTGGACTGCTCTGAGTGGCCAGTGCCACCAGGTGACGTCAGAGACTCCTGCTGATAGGCTCCTTCAGGTGTTAGTAGCCTTTCCTCTCTCCTAGGTAGCCAAACCCTCTTTTCTGGCTATTTAGGGTCTCTGTCTCTGGGGAAACTTTAGATAACGAATGCATGAGCTCAGCCGAGTTCCTCTGCATCTCTCTCTTCACCTTCTGATAAGGAATCGACCGCTGACCGCGCTGGAAGCCTGCAAACCTGCAACATAGTAGCAAAGACGACTACTGCAACTCTGTAACGCTGATCCTGCCGCCTTCTCGACTGTTTTCCTGCTTGTGCATGCTGTGGGGGTAGTCTGCCTCCTCTCTGCACCAGAAGCTCCGAAGAAATCTCCCGTGGGTCGACGGAATCTTCCCCCTGCAACCGCAGGCACCAAAAAGCTGCATTACCGGTCCCTTGGGTCTCCTCTCAGCACGACGAGCGAGGTCCCTCGAATCCAGCGACACCGTCCAAGTGACCCCCACAGTCCAGTGACTCTTCAGCCCAAGTTTGGTGGAGGTAAGTCCTTACCTCACCTCGCTGGGCTGCATTGCTGGGAACCGCGACTTTGCAAGCTACTCCGGCCCCTGTGCACTTCCGGCGGAAATCCTTCGTGCACAGCCAAGCCTGGGTCCACGGCACTCTAACCTGCATTGCACGACTTTCTAAGTTGGTCTCCGGCGACGTGGGACTCCTTTGTGCAACTTCGGCGAGCACCGTTTCACGCATCCTCGTAGTGCCTGTTTCTGGCACTTCTCCGGGTGCTACCTGCTTCAGTGAGGGCTCTTTGTCTTGCTCGACGTCCCCTCTCTCTGCAGGTCCAATTTGCGACCTCCTGGTCCCTCCTGGGCCCCAGCAGCGTCCAAAAACGCCAAACGCACGATTTGCGTGTAGCAAGGCTTGTTGGCGTCCATCCGGCGGGAAAACACTTCTGCACGACTCTCCAAGGCGTGGGGGATCCATCCTCCAAAGGGGAAGTCTCTAGCCCTTGTCGTTCCTGCAGTATTCACAGTTCTTCAGCCTAGTAAGAGCTTCTTTGCACCAACCGCTGGCATTTCTTGGGCATCTGCCCATCTCCGAGTTGCTTGTGACTTTTGGACTTGGTCCCCTTGTTCCACAGGTACCCTCAGTCAGGAATCCATCATTGTTGCATTGCTGATTTGTGTTTTCCTTGCATTTTCCCTCTAACACAACTATTTTGTCCTTAGGGGAACTTTAGTGCACTTTGCACTCACTTTTCAGGGTCTTGGGGAGGGTTATTTTTCTAACTCTCACTATTTTCTAATAGTCCCAGCGACCCTCTACAAGGTCACATAGGTTTGGGGTCCATTCGTGGTTCGCATTCCACTTTTGGAGTATATGGTTTGTGTTGCCCCTATCCCTATGTTTCCCCATTGCATCCTATTGTAACTATACATTGTTTGCACTGTTTTCTAAGACTATACTGCATATTTTTGCTATTGTGTATATATATCTTGTGTATATTTCCTATCCTCTCACTGAGGGTACACTCTAAGATACTTTGGCATATTGTCATAAAAATAAAGTACCTTTATTTTTAGTATAACTGTGTATTGTGTTTTCTTATGATATTGTGCATATGACACTAAGTGGTACTGTAGTAGCTTCACACGTCTCCTAGTTCAGCCTAAGCTGCTCTGCTAAGCTACCATTATCTATCAGCCTAAGCTGCTAGACACCCTATACACTAATAAGGGATAACTGGGCCTGGTGCAAGGTGCAAGTACCCCTTGGTACTCACTACAAGCCAGTCCAGCCTCCTACAGCTCCCGCCCCTCCTGGACCCAGTGCTCATCGTGAAAAACCCTATGTTGTCAGTATGTTTGTTATGTGTCACTGGGACCCTGCTAGCCAAGACCCCAGTGCTCATACGTTTGTGGCCTATATGTATGTGTTCCCTGTGTGATGCCTAACTGTCTCACTGAGGCTCTGCTAACCAGACCCTCAGTGGTTATGCTCTCTCTGCTTTACAAATTGTCACTAACAGGCTAGTGACCAATTTTAACAATTCACATTGGCATACTGGAACACCCTTATAATTCCCTAGTATATGGTACTGAGGTACCCAGGGTATTGGGGTTCCAGGATTGGCATTTCTTTTGGCACCCATAGGGAGATCTGACAATTCTTACACAGGCCTGCCAGTGCAGCCTGAGTGAAATAACATCTACGTTATTTCACAGCCATTTACCACTGCACATAAGTAACTTATAAGTCACCTATATGTCTAACCTTCACCTGGTGAAGGTTGGGTGCAAAGTTAGTTAGTGTGTGGGCACCCTGGCACTAGCCAAGGTGCCCCCACATTGTTCATGGCAAATTCCCCGGACTTTGTGAGTGCGGGGACACCATTTCACGTGTGCACTATACATAGGTCACTACCTATATATAGCGTCACAATGCTAACTCCGAACATGGCCATTTACATGTCTAAGATCATGGAATTGTCACCCCAGTGCCATTCTGGCATTGGGGAGACAATTCCATGATCCCCCGGGTCTCTAGCACAGAACCCGGGTACTGCCAAACTGCCTTTCCCGGGGTTTCACTGCTGCTGCTGCCAACCCCTCAGACAGGTTTCTTCCCTCCTGGGGTCCAGCCAGGCCTGGCCCAGGAAGGCAGAACAAAGGACTTCCTCAGAGAGAGGGTGTTACACCCTCTCCCTTTGGAAATAGGTGTCAGGGCTGGGGAGGAGTAGCCTCCCCCAGCCTCTGGAAATGCTTTGATGGGCACAGATGCTGCCCATCTCTGCATAAGCCAGTCTACACCGGTTTAGGGATCCCCCAGCCCTGCTCTGGCGCGAAACTGGACAAAGGAAAGGGGAGTGACCACTCCCCTGACCTGCACCTCCCAGGGGAGGTGCCCAGAGCTCCTCCAGTGTGCCCCAGACCCCTGCCATCTTGGAAACAGAGGTGTTGCTGACACACTGGACTGCTCTGAGTGGCCAGTGCCATCAGGTAACGTCAGAGACTCCTTCTGATAGGCTCTTAACTTTCTTACTAGCCTATCCTCCTTCCTAGGTAGCCAAACCTCCTTTTCTGGCTATTTAGGATCTCTGCTTTGGGGAATTCTTTAGATCACGAATGCAAGAGCTCACCAGAGTTCCTCTGCATCTCCCTCTTCACCTTCTGCCAAAGGATCGACCGCTGACTGCTCAGGACACCTGCAAAACAGCAACATAGTAGCAAAGACGACTACTGCAACCTTGTATCGCTTCATCCTGCTGGCTTTCTCGCCTGTTCCCTGGGGGTGCATGCTCTGGGGGTAGCCTGCCTCCTTCTTGCACCAGGAGCTCTGAAGAAATCTCCCGTGGGTCGATGGAATCTTCCCCCTGCAACTGCAGGCAACAAAAGACTGCATCACCGTTCCTCTGGGTCCCCTCTCTGCATGACGAGCGTGGTCCCTGGAACTCAGCAACTCTGTCCAAGTGACTCCCACAGTCCAGTGTCTCTTCAGTCTAAGTTTGGTGGAGGTAAGTCCTTGCCTCCCCACGCTAGACTGCATTGCTGGGTACCGCGTGATTTGCAGCTGCTCCGGCTCCTGTGCACTCTTCCAGGATTTCCTTCGTGCACAGCCAAGCCTGGGTCCCCGACACTCTAACCTGCAGTGCACAACCTTCTGAGTTGTCCTCCGGCGTCGTGGGACTCCCTTTTGTGTCTTCGGGTGGACTCCGGTTCACTCCTCTTTCAAGTGCCTGTTTCGGTACTTCTACGGGTGCTGCCTGCTTCTGGGAGTGCTCCCTGACTTGCTGGGCGCCCCCTCTGTCTCCTCATCCAAGTGGCGACATCCTGGTCCCTCCTGGGCCACAGCAGCATCCAAAAACCCTAACCACGACCCTTGCAGCTAGCAAGGCTTGTTTGCGGTCTTTCTGCGTGGGAACACCTCTGCAAGCTTCTTCACGACGTGGGACATCCATCCTCCAAAGGGGAAGTTCCTAGTCCTCTTCGTTCTTGCAAAACACCAAGCTTCTTCCATCCGGTGGCAGCTTCTTTGCACCCTCAGCTGGCATTTCCTGGGCATCTGCCCACTCTCGACATTGTCGCGTCTCTTTCACTTGGTCCCCTTGTTTCACAGGTACTCAGGTCCGGAAATCCACTGTTGTTGCATTGCTGGTGTTGGTTTTCCTTGCAGAAACCCCCTATCACGACTTCTGTGCTCTCCTGGGGTTATAGGTGCACTTTACACCTACTTTTCAGGGTCTTGGGGTGGCCTATTTTTCTAACCCTCACTGTTTTCTTACAGTCCCAGTGACCCTCTACAAGCTCACATAGGTTTGGGGTCCATTCGTGGTTCGCATTCCACTTTTGGAGTATATGGTTTGTGTTGCCCATATACCTATGTGCTCCTATTGCAATCTACTGTAACTTTACATTGCTTGCATTACTTCCTTTTGCTATTACTGCATATTTTTGGTATTGTGTACTTGTGTATATTTGGCATACTGAGGGTACTCACTGAGATACTTTTGGCATATTGTCATAAAAATAAAGTACCTTTATTTTTAGGTATATCTGTGTATTGTGTTTTCTTATGATATTGTGCATATGACACCAGTGGTATAGTAGGAGCTTTGCATGTCTCCTAGTTCAGCCTAAACTGCTCTGCTATAGCTACCTTCTATCAGCCTAAGCTGCTAGAAACACCTCTTCGACACTAATAAGGGATAAGTGGACCTGGTACAGAGTGTAAGTACCCCTTGGTACCCACTACAAGCCAGGCCAGGGGACTGTAAGAAAACAGTGAGGGTAAGACCCTGAAAAGTGGGTGCAAAGTGCACCTAAGTTCCCCAGAGAGCACAGAAGTCGTGATAGGGGAATTCTGCAAGGAAGACCAACACCAGCAATGCAACAACTATGGATTTCCGGACGAGAGTATCTGTGGAACAAGGGGACCAAGTCCAAGAGTCACGATCAAGTCGGGAGTGGGCAGATGCCCAGGAAATGCCAGCTGTGGGTGCAAGGAAGCTGCCACTGGATGGTAGAAGCTGTAGATTCTGCAAGAACGAAGAGGACTAGGAACTTCCCCTTTGGAGGATGGATGTCCCACGTCCTGAAGAAGCTTGCAGAGGTGTTTCCGTGCAGAAAGACCGCAAACAAGCCTTGCTAGCTGCAAGGGTCGCGGTTAGGGTTTTTGGATGCTGCTGTGGCCCAGGAGGGACCAGGATGTCACCAATTGCGTGAGGAGACAGAGGGGGCGTCCAGCAAGACAAGGAGCCCTCTCAGAAGCAAGCAGCACCCGCAGAAGTGCTGGAACAGGTGTAGGAGGCTGGACTGGCTTGTAGTGAGTACCAAGGGGTACTTGCACCTTGCACCAGGCCCAGTTATCCCTTATTAGTGTATAGGGTGTCTAGCAGCTTAGGCTGATAGATAATGGTAGCTTAGCAGAGCAGCTTAGGCTGAACTAGGAGACGGGTGAAGCTACTACAGTACCACTTAGTGTCATATGCACAATATCACAAGAAAACACAATACACAGTTATACTAAAAATAAAGGTACTTTATTTTTATGACAATATGCCAAAGTATCTTAGAGTGTACCCTCAGTGAGAGGATAGGAAATATACACAAGATATATATACACACAATACCAGAAATATGCAGTATAGTCTTAGAAAACAGTGCAAACAATGTATAGTTACAATAGGATGCAATGGGGAAACATAGGGATAGGGGCAACACAAACCATATACTCCAAAAGTGGAATGCGAACCACGAATGGACCCCAAACCTATGTGACCTTGTAGAGGGTCGCTGGGACTATTAGAAAATAGTGAGAGTTAGAAAAATAACCCTCCCCAAGACCCTGAAAAGTGAGTGCAAAGTGCACTAAAGTTCCCCTAAGGACAAAGAAGTCGTGTTAGAGGAATAATGCAGGAAAGACACAAACCAACAATGCAACAACTGTGGATTTCCAATCTAGGGTACCTGTGGAACAAGGGGACCAAGTCCAAAAGTCACAAGCAAGTCGGAGATGGGCATATGCCCAGGAAATGCCAGCTGTGGATGCAAAGAAGCTTCTACTGGACAGAAGAAGCTGAGGTTTCTGCAGGAACGAAAAGGGCTAGAGACTTCCCCTTTGGTGGACGGATCCCACTCGCCGTGGAGAGTCGTGCAGAAGTGTTTTCCCGCCGAAAGAACGCCAACAAGCCTTGCTAGCTGCAAATCGTGCGGTTAGCGTTTTTGGACTCTGCTGTGGCCCTGGAGGGACCAGGAGGTCGCAAATTGGACCAGGAGAGAGAGGGGACGTCGAGCAAGACAAGGAGCCCTCTCAGCAGCAGGTAGCACCCGGAGAAGTGCCAGAAACAGGCACTACGAGGATGCGTGAAACGGTGCTCACCCGAATTCGCACAAAGGAGTCCCACGTCGCCGGAGACCAACTTAGAAAGTCGTGCAATGCAGGTTAGAGTGCCGTGGACCCAGGCTTGGCTGTGCACAAAGGATTTCCGCCGGAAGTGCACAGGGGCCGGAGTAGCCGCAAAAGTCGCGGTTCCCAGCAATGCAGCCCAGCGAGGTGAGGCAAGGACTTACCTCCACCAAACTTGGACTGAAGAGTCACTGGACTGTGGGGGTCACTTGGACAGAGTCGCTGGATTCGAGGGACCTCGCTCGTCGTGCTGAGAGGAGACCCAAGGGACCGGTAATGCAGCTTTTTGTTGCCTGCGGTTGCAGGGGGAAGATTCCGTCGACCCACGGGAGATTTCTTCGGAGCTTCTGGTGCAGAGAGGAGGCAGACTACCCCCACAGCATGCACAAGCAGGAAAACAGTCGAGAAGGCGGCAGGATCAGCGTTACAGAGTTGCAGTAGTCGTCTTTGCTACTATGTTGCAGGTTTGCAGGCTTCCAGCGCGGTCAGCAGTCGATTCCTTGGCAGAAGGTGAAGAGAGAGATGCAGAGGAACTCGGATGAGCTCTTGCATTCGTTATCTAAAGTTTCCCCAGAGACAGAGACCCTAAATAGCCAGAAAAGAGGGTTTGGCTACCTAGGAGAGAGGATAGGCTACTAACACCTGAATGAGCCTATCAGAAGGAGTCTCTGACGTCACCTGGTGGCACTGGCCACTCAGAGCAGTCCAGTGTGCCAGCAGCACCTCTGTTTCCAAGATGGCAGAGGCCTGGAGCACACTGGAGGAGCTCTGGACTGGTCACTCCCCTTTCCTTTGTCCAGTTTCGCGCCAGAGCAGGGCTAAGGGGTCCCCTGAACCGGTGTAGACTGGCTTATGCAGAATTGGGCACATCTGTGCCCAACAAAGCATTTCTAGAGGCTGGGGGAGGCTACTCCTCCCCTGCCTTCACACCATTTTCCAAAGGGAGAGGGTGTAACACCCTCTCTCAGAGGAAGTCCTTTGTTCTGCCATCCTGGGCCAGGCCTGGCTGGACCCCAGGAGGGCAGATGCCTGTCTGAGGGGTTGGCAGCAGCAGCAGCTGCAGTGAAACCCCAGGAAGGGCAGTTTGGCAGTACCAGGGTCTGTGCTACAGACCACTGGGATCATGGGATTGTGCCAACTATGCCAGGATGGTATAGAGGGGGCAATTCCATGATCATAGACATGTTACATGGCCATATTCGGAGTTACCATAGTGAAGCTACATATAGGTAGTGACCTATATGTAGTGCACGCGTGTAATGGTGTCCCCGCACTCACAAAGTCCGGGGAATTGGCCCTGAACAATGTGGGGGCACCTTGGCTAGTGCCAGGGTGCCCACACACTAAATAACTTAGCACCCAACCTTTACCAGGTAAAGGTTAGACATATAGGTGACTTATAAGTTACTTAAGTGCAGTGGTCAATGGCTGTGAAATAATGTGGACGTTATTTCACTCAGGCTGCAATGGCAGGCCTGTGTAAGAATTGTCAGAGCTCCCTATGGGTGGCAAAAGAAATGCTGCAGCCCATAGGGATCTCATGGAACCCCAATACCCTGGGTACCTCAGTACCATATACTAGGGAATTATAAGGGTGTTCCAGTATGCCAATGTAAATTGGTGAAATTGGTCACTAGCCTGTTAGTGATAATTTGGAAAGAAATGAGAGAGCATAACCACTGAGGTTGTGGTTAGCAGAGCCTCAGTGAGACAGTTAGGCATCACACAGGTAACACATACATATAGGTCACAAACTTATGAGCACTGGGGTCCTGGCTAGCAGAGTCCCCGTGACACATAACAAACATACTGAAAACATAGGGTCTTCACTATGAGCACTGGGCCCTGGCTGGCAGGATCCCAGTGAGACAGTGAAAACACCCTGACATACACTCACAAACAGGCCAAAAGTGGGGGTAACAAGGCTAGAAAGGGGCTACTTTCTCACAGTACCTCAGTACCATATACTAGGGAATTATAAGGGTGTTCCAGTATGCCAATGTGAATTGGTGAAATTGGTCACTAACCTTTTAGTGACAATTTGGAAAGCAGAGAGAGCATAACCACTGAGTTTCTGGTTAGCAGAGCCTCAGTGAGGCAGTTAGTTATCACACAGGGAACACATATAGGGCACACTTATGAGCACTGGGGCCCTGGCTGGCAGGGTCCCAGTGACACATACACTAAAGCAACATTTATACAGTGAAATATGGGGGTAAGATGCCAGGCAAGATGGTACTTTACCACAGGGTCCTAGTGACACAAAGACTAAAACAACATATATTGAGTGAAATATGGGGGTAACATGCCAGGCAAGATGGTACTTTCCTACACGGAGGCAGCCATTTTGCACCTTCATCTGGGGTTTAGTGGGTTCCGGCCCCCCCTTCGGACAATTTAGCGACTCTTGGACGTGGTTACCTTCTTTTACAGGTCTTCAGGTCCAGGAATCCGTCTATAGTGCTTTGCAGTCTTGTGTGGTCCTTGCAAAATCCTTTATCACGACTTGAGTGTGTTTTGGGGGAAATAGTAGTAGTTTACTCCTGCTTTCCTGGGTCCTGGGGTGGGGTCTCCTCTATAACCTTTGTGTTTTCCAACACTCCCAGTGACCCTCTACACACTGCACTGGCCAAGGTATGCATTTGTCGTTAGCATACCACTTACTTAGACCTATAGCATTCTATTGTGTTCTACAGTGTTTGCACTATTTTCTGACTGTTTTACTTACCTGATTTGATTATTTGTGTGCATTTTGTGTATGTTACTTACCTCCCAAGGGAGTATATCCACTGAGCTATTTTTGGCACATTCTCACTGTAGGAAAGTACCATCTTGCCTGGCATGTTACCCCCATATTTCACTCTATATATGTTGTTTTAGTTGTATGTGTCACTGGGACCCTGCCAGCCAGGGCCCCAGTGCTCATAAGTGTGGCCTGTATGTGTTCCCTGTGTTATGACTAACTGTCTCACTGAGGCTCTGCTATTCAGAACCTCAGTGGTTATGCTCTCTCATTTTCTTTCCAAATTGTCACTGACAGGCTAGTGACCAATATCATCAATTTACATTGGCATACTGGAACACCCTTATAATTCCCTAGTATATGGTACTGAGGTACCCAGGGTATTGGGGTTCCAGGAGATCCCTATGGGCTGCAGCATTTCTTTTGCCACCCGTAGGGAGCTCTGACAATTCTTACACAGGCCTGCCATTGCAGCCTGAGTGAAATAACGTCCACGTTATTTCACAGCCATTTACCAGTGCACTTAAGTAACTTATAAGTCACCTATATGTCTAACCTTTACCTGGTAAAGGTTAGGTGCTAAGTTACTTAGTGTGTGGGCACCCTGGCACTAGCCAAGGTGCCCCGACATTGTTCAGGGCAAATTCCCCAGGCTTTGTGAGTGCGGGGACACCATTGCACGCATGCACTATACATATGTCACTACATATGTATAGCGTCACAATGGTAACTCCGAACATGGCCATGTAACATGTCTAAGATCATGGAATTGTCATCCCAATGCCATTCTGGCATTGGGGAGACAATTCCATGATTCCCTGAGTCTCTAGCACAGACCCGGGTACTGCCAAACTGCCTTTCCTGGGGTTTCACTGCAGCTGCTGCTGCTGCCAACCCCTCAGACAGGTTTCTGCCCTCCTGGGGTCCAGCCAGGCTTGGCCCAGGAAGGCAGAACAAAGGACTTCCTCAGAGAAAGGGTTTTACACCCTCTCCCTTTGGAAAAAGGTGTTAGTGCTCGGGAGGAGTAGCCTCCCCCAGCCTCTGGAAATGCTTTCATGGGCACAGATGGTGCCCATTTCTGCATAAGCCAGTCTACACCGGTTCAGGGATCCCCCAGCCCTGCTCTGGCACGAAACTGGACAAAGGAAAGGGGAGTGAACACTCCCCTGACCTGCACCTCCCCTGGGAGGTGCCCAGAGCTCCTCCAGTGTGCTCCAGACCTCTGCCATCTTGGAAACAGAGGTGCTGCTGGCACACTGGACTGCTCTGAGTGGCCAGTGCCAGCAGGTGACGTCAGAGACTCCTTCTGATAGGCTCCTACAGGTGTTGCTAGCCTATCCTCTCTCCTAAGTAGCCAAACCTCCTTTTCTGGCTATTTAGGGTCTCTGCTTTGGGGAATTCTTTAGATAACGAATGCAAGAGCTCATCAGAGTTCCTCTGCATCTCTCTCTTCACCTTCTGCCAAGGAATCGACCGCTGACTGCTCTGGAAGCCTGCAAAACTGCAACAAAGTAGCAAAGACGACTACTGCAACCTTGTATCGCTGATCCGGCCGCCTTCTCGACTGTTTTCCTGGTGGTGCATGCTGTGGGGGGTAGTCTGCCTCCTCCCTGCACTAGAAGCTCCGAAGAGATCTCCCGTGGGTCGACGGAATCTTCCCCCTGCAACCGCAGGCACCAAAAGACTGCATCACCGGTCCTCTGGGTCTCCTCTCAGTACGACGAGCGAGGTCCCTGGAACTCAGCAACTCTGTCCAAGTGACTCCCACAGTCCAGTGACTCTTCAGTCCAAGTTTGGTGGAGGTAAGTCCTTGCCTCCCCCACGCTAGACTGCATTGGTGGGTACCGCGTGATTTGCAGCTGCCCCGGCTCCTGTGCACTCTTCCAGGATTTCCTTGGTGCACAGCCAAGCCTGGGTCCCCGACACTCTAACCTGCAGTGCACGACCTCCTGAGTTGTCCTCCGGCGTCGTGGGACCTTCTTTTGTGACTTCGGGTGAGCTCCAGTTCACTCCTCTTCATAGTGCCTGTTCCGGCACTTCTGCGGGTGCTGCTTGCTTCTGAGTGGGCTCTTTGTCTTGCTGGACGCCCCCTCTGTCTCCTCACGCAATTGGCGACATCCTGGTCCCTCCTGGCCCACAGCAGCATCCAAAAACCCTAACCGTGACCCTTGCAGCTAGCAAGGCTTGTTTGCGGTCTTTCCGCACTGAAACACCTCTGCAAGCTTCTTCACGACGTGGGACATCCATCCTCCAAAGGGGAAGTTCCTAGTCCTCTTCGTTCTTGCAGAATCCACAGCTTCTACCATCCGGTGGCAGCTTCTTTGCACCCACAGCTGGCATTTCCTGGGCATCTGCCCACTCCCGACTTGAGTGTGACTCTTGGACTTGGTCCCCTTGTTCCACAGGTTCTCTCGTCAGGAAATCCATCGGTGTTGCATTGCTGGTGTTGGTCTTCCTTGCAGAATTCCCCTATCACGACTTTTGTGGTCTTTGGGGAACTTAGGTGCACTTTATACCTACTTTTCAGGGTCTCGGGGTGGGCTATTTTTCTAACCCTCACTGTTTTCTTACAGTCCCAGCGACCCTCTACAAGGTCACATAGGTTTGGGGTCCATTCATGGTTCGCATTCCACTTCTAGAGTTTATGGTTTGTGTTGCCCCTGTACCTACAGGGAGTGCAGAATTATTAGGCAAATGAGTATTTTGACCACATCATCCTCTTTATGCATGTTGTCTTACTCCAAGCTGTATAGGCTCGAAAGCCTACTACCAATTAAGCATATTAGGTGATGTGCATCTCTGTGATGAGAAGGGGTGTGGTCTAATGACATCAACACCCTATATCAGGTGTGCATAATTATTAGGCAACTTCCTTTCCTTTGGCAAAATGGGTCAAAAGAAGGACTTGACAGGCTCAGAAAAGTCAAAAATAGTGAGATATCTTGCAGAGGGATGCAGCACTCTTAAAATTGCAAAGCTTCTGAAGCGTGATCATCGAACAATCAAGCGTTTCATTCAAAATAGTCAACAGGGTCGCAAGTGGCGTGTGGAAAAACCAAGGCGCAAAATAACTGCCCATGAACTGAGAAAAGTCAAGCGTGCAGCTGCCACGATGCCACTTGCCACCAGTTTGGCCATATTTCAGAGCTGCAACATCACTGGAGTGCCCAAAAGCACAAGGTGTGCAATACTCAGAGACATGGCCAAGGTAAGAAAGGCTGAAAGACGACCACCACTGAACAAGACACACAAGCTGAAACGTCAAGACTGGGCCAAGAAATATCTCAAGACTGATTTTTCTAAGGTTTTATGGACTGATGAAATGAGAGTGAGTCTTGATGGGCCAGATGGATGGGCCCGTGGCTGGATTGGTAAAGGGCAGAGAGCTCCAGTCCGACTCAGACGCCAGCAAGGTGGAGGTGGAGTACTGGTTTGGGCTGGTATCATCAAAGATGAGCTTGTGGGGCCTTTTCGGGTTGAGGATGGAGTCAAGCTCAACTCCCAGTCCTACTGCCAGTTCCTGGAAGACACCTTCTTCAAGCAGTGGTACAGGAAGAAGTCTGCATCCTTCAAGAAAAACATGATTTTCATGCAGGACAATGCTCCATCACACGCGTCCAAGTACTCAACAGCGTGGCTGGCAAGAAAGGGTATAAAAGAAGGAAATCTAATGACATGGCCTCCTTGTTCACCTGATCTGAACCCCATTGAGAACCTGTGGTCCATCATCAAATGTGAGATTTACAAGGAGGGAAAACAGTACACCTCTCTGAACAGTGTCTGGGAGGCTGTGGTTGCTGCTGCACGCAATGTTGATGGTGAACAGATCAAAACACTGACAGAATCCATGGATGGCAGGCTTTTGAGTGTCCTTGCAAAGAAAGGTGGCTATATTGGTCACTGATTTGTTTTTGTTTTGTTTTTGAATGTCAGAAATGTATATTTGTGAATGTTGAGATGTTATATTGGTTTCACTGGTAATAATAAATAATTGAAATGGGTATATATTTTTTTTTGTTAAGTTGCCTAATAATTATGCACAGTAATAGCCACCTGCACACACAGATATCCCCCTAACATAGCTAAAACTAAAAACAAACTAAAAACTACTTCCAAAAATATTCAGCTTTGATATTAATGAGTTTTTTGGGTTCATTGAGAACATGGTTGTTGTTCAATAATAAAATTAATCCTCAAAAATACAACTTGCCTAATAATTCTGCACTCCCTGTATGTGCTCTCATTGCAACCTATTGTGACTGTACATTGCTTGCACTGTTTTCTATTGCTATTTCTGCATATTTTTGGTATTGTGTACATATATCTTGTGTATATTTGCTATCCTCATACTGAGGGTACTCACTGAGATACTTTTGGCATATTGTCATAAAAGTAAAGTACCTTTATTTTTAGTATATCTGTATATTGTGTTTTCTTATGATATTGTGCATATGACACCAGTGGTATAGTAGGAGCTTTACACGCCTCCTAGTTCAGCCTAAGCTGCTCTGCTAAGCTACCTTTTCTATCAGCCTAAGCTGCCAGACACCTCTCTACACTAATAAGGGATACCTGGACCTGGTGCAAGGTGTAAGTGCCCCTTGGTACTCACTACAAGCCAGGCCAGCCTCCTACAGTCACTAAAATAAAGTGCCTTTATTTTTAGTAACTCTGAGTATTGTCTTTCTTATGGTATTGTACCTATATGATATAGTGGTATTGCAGTAGCTTTGCATGTCTCCTAGTTCAGTCTTGGCTGCTCTGCTATAGCTACATCTAACAGCCTAAGGTGCTAGAACACTTCTACACTCTACTAATAAGGGATAACTGGACCTGGTATAAGGTGTAAGTACCATTGGTTCCCACTACAAGCCAGGCCAGCCTCTTAAATCAGGTTACTTACTTATTGGACCTGGGCACTAACAGGACACCCAAGAGGGTGATCCATGTTACCTGCGTTAGGCGCTACAATGATAGGGCAGACTTAACCATGCTGATGGTTACTGATGGGGTTCAGGAAGCATAGAGTGAATGTAGGAGGCTGGCCTGGTTTGTAGTGGGTACCTTGGGTACTTACACCAGGTCCAGTAATTCCTTATTAGTGAAATGTAGTAGTGTTCTAGCAGCTTAGGCTGATAGAGGTAGCTATAGCAGAGCAGCTTAGGCTGAACTAGGAGATATACAAAGCTCCTGCAATACTACTTATAGTTACACAGTACATATGCCCAAGTAAAGACAATACTCTATGTTACCAAAAATAAAGGTAGTTTATTGACACTTGGCCACAAATATCTTAGAGGCACTACTTCTTCTGGAGGTAATTATTATACACAATATATACACTAGACACCAAAATAAGATAAGTAATTAGACATAGGGCAGTGGAAACAATAGGAAATGCCATTGAATGCAATGGGAGAAAATAGGTCTAGTTCAACACAAACCATATACTAAGAAAGTGGAATGCTAACCACAAATCCACCCCTAGACAAGTGTTGTGTGTAGAGAATCGCTGGGAGAGTAAGAATACAGTAAAGGTAAGTAAATGACCCCCCCCCCCCAAGAGCCCAGAAAAGTAGGAGTAAAGTACTGCAAATTTCCTTAGGACACACTGCACCTCGTTTTTGGAATTTTTCAGCAGCAAACCAAGTCTGCAAAGAACAACTGCTGGATTATTGGACCTGAAGACCTGCAAAGGAAGAGGACCAAGTCCAGAAGTCGAAAGAAGTTCCAGGAAGGGCAGGAGCCCCTGCCAACCCAGAAGAGGTTGCAAAAGAAGAGTCCCTGGGTTAGTCGAAGACTGCAGAAATGCACCCTAGGAAGATGCCAGCGGGCTCCTGCGTGATGCAAAAGATGTCCCACGGCTTGAAGATCGTTGCAGACGAGATTTCGTGTTGGAAAGCGCCAACAAGCCTTGGCTACAGCAAAAATGCGATTTTCATCAAAATGGCGCTGGATGGACCGAGGAGGGACCTGGTGGCCTCAGCTCTGTGTGAGGAGGAAGAGGGGGCTTTTAACACTTTAGAGAGCCCTTAGGATGCCAGCCAGCATCCCCAGAAGCTGCAGGATCTCGTTTCAAAGGTGGTGCAAAACGTGGTTGATGCAGCACAACAAAAGAAGGCCCCACGCTGCCGTAGAACAACTCAGCGAGTTGAGCATCACAGGGTCGAGGGCTGGGACCTGGGCCAGGCTGTGGGCGAAGGAGTTTTGCAAATAGTGCACTGAGGCCTCAGGAGGTGAAGAAGATGCAGTACACAGGGGTACCGTCGCTCTCAGGGAAGGCAAGGTCTTACTTACCTCCTCCAAATTGCATCAGCAGGACCTCAGGACAGTGTATGTCGATGGGGTCCATCCTCTGTGTTCTAAGGAGCACGCTCGTCGCTGTGAGAGGAGTCCATGGGTACCGGTTGTCGTCTTAGAAGGTGCCTGCTGGAGCAGGGGAGTGACTTTGTCACCCCCCAGGAGATTTCTTCAGTCCTTCTGGTTCAGGTTGAAGACAGGTAGTCCCCAGAGCATGCACACCATGGAAACTGTTTCAGTTGCTGACTTGAAGCTGAGGTTGCTGATGAAAAGTGTCTCTTGTAGACCCTTTTTTGCAGTTACAGCTTTTCCTGGAGAAGGCCGCGGTTGATCCGAGGTCAGAAGAGTCTGAAGTTGTTGCAGAGGATTCCTGAAGAAAACGTGCAAGCAGAATCTGAAGGGAAGCCCGAGGAGAGACCCTAAATAGCCCTGAGAGGGGGATTCCATACCTTATCAGGTATGGACCTATCAGGAGGGGTCTCTGACGTCACCTGCTGGCACTGGCTACTTAGCGGCCTCCAGAGTGCCCCCACCGCTTGCAAATCAAGATGGCTGAAGTCTGGGACACATTGGAGGAGCTCTGGGCACCACCCCTGGGGTGGTGATGGACCGGGGAGTAGTCACTACCATTCCAGCAGGGGAGAAGTGGTCCCAGAACTGGTGTAGACTGGTGTATGTAAGGAGGGAACCATCTGTGCCCTTCAAAGCATTCCCGGAGGCTGGGGAGGCTACCCGTCCCCAGACTGTTACACCCCTGCTCTTGGAGGAAATGCTTTGTTCTGCCTTCCTGGGACTGGGCTGCCTAGCCCCAGGAGGGCAGAACCCTCTCTGTGAGGTGGCAGCAGCTGTAGCTGCAGTGCAAGCCTCAGAGAGCTGGGTTGTCAGTACTAGGGGTCCACGTTCGAGCCCCCAGGATGCATGAAATTGACTCCCCAATACCAGATTTGGAATGTGGGGACAATTCCATGATCTTAGACATGTTACATGTCCATATTCAGAGTTACCATTGTGAAGCAACATATAGGCATTGCACGCGTGTAAAGGTGTCCCCGCACTCACAAAGTCTGGGGATATGGCCCTGAATTATGTGGGGGCACCTTTGCTAGTGCAGGGGTGACCTCACACTTAGTAACTTTGCACCTAACCTTCAGCAAGTGAAGATTAGACATATAGGTGACTTATAAGTTACTTAAGTGCAGTGAAAATGGCTGTAAAATAAAGTGTGCATTAATCCACGCAGGCTGCAGTGGCAGGCCTGTGCAAGGGTTTGTCTGAGCTCCCTATGGGTTGCAAAAGAAATGCTGCAGCCCATAGGGATCTCCTGGTACCCCAATGCCCTGGGTACCTACGTACCATATACTAGGGACTTATAAGGTGGGGTCCAGTGTGCCAATTGAAATTGGTAAATTAAGTCATTGGCCTACAGTGACAAATCTGAAAGCAGAGAGAGCATAAGCACTGAGGTTCTGGTTAGCAGAGCCTTAGTGACACAGTTAAGCACTATACAGACACACACATTAGGCCATAAACTATGAGCTCTGGGGTCCTGACCAGCAGTATCCCCGTGAGACAGGCAAAAACATACTGACATACAGGTAAAAATGGGGGTAACATGCCAAGGAAGATGATACTTTTCTACAGACAAGCAGCTCTGTCCAAACAGGAACAAAGAAACCATCTTTAAAGGTATGCCAGCCTCACTCCGGAAGCGTGAGTCCCCAACACTCTGCACCCAACTCCCCCAGCTCGTGTTCAGAAGAACCAACACTGCAGAGAGGACTCCCAGGCGACTCCAACGACGTGGACACCCTGAGGCGGCCTCCCTGCACTCCCACTGCAACGCCTGCAGAGAGAATCCAGAGGCTCCCCCTGACCGCGACTGCTTGGTAACAAAGAACCCGACGCCTAGAAGAAGCACTGAACCCGCAGCCCCCAGACCAGAGAGAAACCAGCTACTGGTGCAGGAGAGACCTGCAGACGGCCCTTATCCTTGCCCAGTCAATGGCTGGCCCGAGAAGCCCCCCTGTGCCCTGCCTGCATCGCCAGAGTGACCCCCGGTCTCTCCATTGATTGCAATCTAAAACCCAACACCTACTTTGCACAGTGCACCCGGAGGCCACACCCTGTGCCGCTGAGGGTGTATTTTGTGTGTCTGTTTATGATCACCCCACCCTCCCCCCCCAGTGCTTTACAAAACCCCCCTGGTCTGCTTCCCGAGGACACAGGTAATTGCCTGCTTGCAACGAGAACCGGAGCACTCCTGGTCTCCTTAGGCACCTATGTGATTTGGGCCCTACTTAGATCTCTGCACCTGACCGGCCCTGTGTTGCTGGTGCTGGGTGTTTGGGGTTGCCTTGAACCCCCAACGGTGGGCTGCCTATGCCCGGAGACAGAACTTGCAAGTGCTTTACTTACCTGAGAAACTAACCATTACTTAATTCCCCCAGGAACTGTTGATTTTTGCACTGTCCACTTTTAAAATAGCTTATTGCCAAAACTGTGTACATTACTGTTTGAATTCAAAGTTCCATATTAACCTATGCCGAGTACATTACAATTTATGTATTTACTTGAATTCTGAAACTTGTGGTTCTTAAATAAATTAAGAAAATAATATTTTTCTATATAAAAGCCTACTGGCCTGGAGTTAAGTCTTTGAGTGTGTGTTCTCATTTATTGCCTGTTTGTGTAAAACAAATGCTTAACACTACCCTCTGATAAGCCTACTGCTCGACCACACTACCACAAAATAGAGCATTAGTATTATCTAATTTTGCCACTATAAACCTATAAGGGTTGGACTCTGTGCACACTATCTCTCACTTTGAGATAGTATATACAGAGCTAGCGTCCTACATTGGTGGATCAGCGGTGGTGTCTAAGACTGCATTTTCTGGACCACTCAGCTAATACCTGATGACACAACAAAATAAAAAAAATTATCATTAGAAACTAATTTTGGAATGTTTGACTATTTTTCTAAATTTTTAAAAGCCCTGCTAGGGCCTTGTGTAAGTCCCTGTTAGCATTCCTTTTTAAGTTTAAAAGTTTGTAAAAGTTAGGATTTAAGTACTAGAAGTAGTTTTTAGTTTCTTAAAAAGTAGTCCCAACTTTTAGAGTCATAATGAGTCAAACAGATAAGATGGTGATGGAACTGAACCTCACACCTTACCTGCATCAAGGGATGTCAGAGTTGAGGTTTCTCTGTAAAATAAAACAAATAAGAACTGGGTCCAACCGTACCAAGGGAAAGCTCCAGGAGCTCTTGGCAGAGTTTACAAGGGATCACCCCTCTCATATGGAGGATCCTCCCTCAGATGGGGATATTAGTGAACAGGAGGATGAACTCACCCCATCTGTCCTAATTATGGAGAACAGGGCTCCTAGAACCCTGTCTCCACAAATCATAGTCAGAGAACCTGGTTCTTCCACAGAGGAGACCAGTACCTCTGTGAGCATTGAGGGCAGTGTAGGAAAATACCATCTTGCCTGCCATGTTATCCCCATTTTTACATGTTTGTTTTTGTCTGTCTCACTGGGATCCTGCTAGCCAGGACCCCAGTGCTCATAGTTGTGGCCTGAATGTGTATTCCTGTGTAGTGACTAACTGTGTCACTGAGGCTCTGCTAATCAGAACCTCAGTACTTATGCTCTCTCTGCCTTTAAAATTGTCACTATATGCTAGTGACCATTTTTCACCAATTCTAATTGGCACACTGGAACTCCCTTATAATTTCCAGTATACTGTACCTAGGTACCCAGGGTATTGGGGCTCCAGGAGATCCCTATGGGCTGCAACATTTCTTTTGCCACCCATAGGGAGCTCAGAGAAATCTTAAACAGGACTGCCACTGCAGCCTGAGTGAAATAATGCACACGTTATTTCACAGCCATTTTACACTGCACTTAAGTATCTTATAAGACACCTATATGTCTAACCCTCACTTAGTGAAGGTTAGGTGCAAAGTTGCTAAGTGTGAGGACACCCTTGTACTAGCAAAGGTGCCCCCACATAGTTCAGGGCAATTTCCCTGGACTTTGTGAGTGAGGGGACACCATTACATGCGTGCACTACATATAGGTCAATACCTATATGTAGCTTTACAATGATAACTCCGAATATGGCCATGTAACATGTCTAAGAGATTGGAATTGTACCCCATGCCAAATCTGGTATTGGGGTGCCAATCCCATGCATCCCCGGGGCTCCACTATGGACCCGGGTACTGCCAAACCAGCTCTGTAGGGTTTTCTCTGCAGTTACCAGCTGCTGCCAACCCACAAACAGAGTTCTGCCCTCCTGGGGTCTGGGCAGCCCAATCCCAGGAAGGCAGAACAAAGAATTTCCTCTGAGAGAGGGTGTTACACCCTCTCCCTTTGGAAATAGGTGTTAAGGGCTGGGGAGGAGTAGCCACCTCCAGCCTCTGGAAATGCTTTGAAGGGCACAGATGGTGCCCTTCTTGCATAAGCCAGTTGTAGGAAAGTACCACCTTGCCTGGCATGTTAACCCCATATTTCACTGTATATATGTTGTTTTAGTCTATGTTTTACTTGGACCCTTATTAGTGTAGAGGGATGTCTAGCAGCTTAGGCTGATAGAAAAGGTAGCTTAGCAGAGCAGCTTAGGCTGAACTAGGAGACGCGTGAAGCTCCTACAGTACCACTAGTGTCACTTGCACAATATCATAAGAAAACAAAATACACAGATATACTAAAAATAAAGGTATCTCAGTGAGTACCCTCAGTATGAGGATAGCAAATATACACAAGATATATGTACACAATACCAAAATATGCAGTAATAGCAATAGAAAACAGTGCAAACAATGTATAGTCACAATAGAATGCAATGGGGGCACATAGGGATAGGGGCAACACAAACCATATACTCTAGAAGTGGAATGCGAACCACGAATGGACCCCAAACCTATGTGACCTCGTAGAGGGTCGCTGTGACTGTAAGGAAACAGTGAGGTTTAGAAAAATAGCCCACCCCAAGACCCTGAAAAGTGGGTGCAAAGTGCACCTAAGTTCCCCAAAGAGCACAGAAGTCATGATAGAGGAATTCTGCAGGAAAGACCAACACCAGCAATGCAACAACAATGGATTTCCAGACGAGAGTACCTGTGGAACAAGGGGACCAAGTCCAAAAGTAACGATCAAGTCGGGAGTGGGCAGATGCCCAGGAAATGCCAGCTGTGGGTGCAAAGAAGCTGCCACCGGATGGTAGGAGCTGAGGATTCTGCAAGAACGACAAGGGCTAGAAACTTCCCCTTTGGAGGATGGATGTCTCACGTTGTGAAGAGCCGTGCAGAAGTGTTTTCCCCGCAGAAAGACCGCAAACAAGCCTTGCTAGCTGCAAAGCTCGCGGTTATGGTTTTTGGATGCTGCTGTGGCCCAGGAGGGACCAGGATGTCGCCAATTGCGTGAGGAGACAGAGGGGGCGTCCAGCAAGACAAGGAGCCCACTCAGAAGCAAGCAGCACCCGCAGAAGTGCTGGAACAGGCACTACGAAGTGGAGTGAATCGGGGCTCACCCGAAGTTGCACAAGAGAGTCCCACGCCGCCGGAGGACAACTCAGGAGGTCGTGCAATGCAGGTTAGAGTGCCGGGGACCCAGGCTTGGCTGTGCACAAAGGAAATCCTGGAAGAGTGCACAGGAGCCGGAGTAGCTGCAAAACACACGGTTCCCAGCAATGCAGTCTAGCGTGGGGAGGCAAGGACTTACCTCCACCAAACTTGGACTGAAGAGTCACTGGACTGTGGGAGTCACTTGGACAGAGTTGCTGAGTTCAAGGGACCTCGCTCTTCGTGCTGAGAGGAGAGCCAGAGGACCGGTGATGCAGTTCTTTGGTGCCTGCTGTTGCAGGGGGAAGATTCCGTCGACCCACGGGAGATTTCTTCGGAGCTTCTAGTGCAGAGAGGAGGCAGACTACCCCCACAGCATGCACCACCAGGAAAACAGTCGAGAAGGCGGCAGGATCAGCGTTACAAGGTTGCAGTAGTCGTCTTTGCTACTTTGTTGCAGTTTTGCAGGCTTCCAGCGCGGTCAGCAGTCGATTCCTTGGCAGAAGGTGAAGAGAGAGATGCAGAGGAACTCCGATGAGCTCTTGCAATCGTTATCTAAGGAATTCCCAAAAGCAGAGACCCTAAATAGCCAGAAAAGGAGGTTTGGCTACTTAGGAGAGAGGATAGGCTAGCAACACCTGAAGGAGCCTATCAGAAGGAGTCACTGACGTCACCTGCTGGCACTGGCCACTCAGAGCAGTCCAGTGTGCCAGCAGCACCACTGTTTCCAAGATGGCAGAGGTCTGGAGCACACTGGAGGAGCTCTGGGCACCTCCCAGGGGAGGTGCAGGTCAGGGGAGTGGCCACTCCCCTTTCCTTTGTCCAGTTTCGCGCCAGAGCAGGGCTGAGGGATCCCTGAACCGGTGCAGACTGGCTTATGCAGAGATGGGCACCATCTGTGCCCATCAAAGCATTTCCAGAGGCTGGGGGAGGCTACTCCTCCCCAGCCCTGACACCTTTCTCCAAAGGGAGAGGGTGTAACACCCTCTCTCTGAGGAAGTCCTTTGTTCTGCCTTCCTGGGCCAGGCCTGGCTGGACCCCAGGAGGGCAGAAACCTGTCTGAGGGGTTGGCAGCAGCAGCAGCTGCAGTGAAACCGCGGGAAAGGTAGTTTGGCAGCACCCGGGTCTGAGCTAGAGACTAGGGGGATCATGGAATTGTCTCCCCAATGCCAGTATGGCATTGGGGCGACAATTCCATGATCCTAGACATGTTACATGGCCATATTCGGAGTTACCATTGTGACGCTATACATATGTCGTGACATATGTATAGTGCACGTGTGTAATGGTGTCCCCCGCACTCACAAAGTCCGGGGAATTTGCCCTGAACAATGTGGGAGCACCTTGGCTAGTGCCAGGGTGCTCACACACTAAGTAACTTAGCACCCAACCTTTACCAGGTAAAGGTTAGACATATAGATGACTTATAAGTTACTTAAGTGCAGTGGTAAATGGCTGTGAAATAACGTGGACGTTATTTCACTCAGGCTGCACTGGCAGGCCTGTGTAAGAATTGTCAGATCTCCCTATGGGTGGCACAAGAAATGATGCAGCGCATAGGGATCTCCTGGAACCCCAAATCCCTGGGTACCTCAGTACCATATACTAGGGAATTATAAGGGTGTTCCAGTATGCCAATGGGAATTGGTAAAATTGGTCACTAGCCTGTTAGTGACAATTTGGAAAGAAATGAGAGAGCATAACCACTGAGGTTCTGGATAGCAGAGCCTCAGTGAGACAGTTAGTCATAACACAGGTAACACATACAGGGCACACTTATGAGCACTGGGGCCCTGGCTGGCAGGGTCCCAGTGACACATACAACTAAAACAACATATATACTGTGAAATATGGGGGTAACATGCCAGGCAAGATGGTACTTTACTACACTACTCAGGTCCGGAAATCCACTGTTGTTGCATTCTGGTGGTTGTTCTCCTTGCATAATCCCCCTATCACAACTTCTGTGCTCTCTGGGGGTAGTAGGTGCTCTTTACACCTACCTTTCAGGGTCATGGGGTGGGCTATTTTTCTAACCCTCACTGTTTTCTTACAGTCCCAGCAACCCTCTACAAGCTCACATAGGTATGGGGTCCATTTGTGGTTCGCATTCCACTTTTGGAGTATATGGTTTGTGTTGCCCCTATACCTATGTGCTCCTTTTGCAATCTACTGTAACTTTACATTGCTTGCATTACTTCCTTTTGCTATTATCTGCATAATTTTGGTTTGTGCACATATATCTAGTGTATATTTCTCATCCTCATACTGAGGGTACTCACTGAGATACTTTTGGCATATTGTCATAAAAATAAAGTACCTTTATTTTTAGTATATTTGTGTATTGTGTTTACTTATGATATTGTGCATATGACACCAGTGGTATAGTAGGAGCTTTACATGTCTCCTAGTTCAGCCTAAGCTGCTTTGCCATAGCTACCTTCTATCAGTCTAAGCTGCTAGAAACACCTCTTCTACACTAATAAGGGCTAACTGGACCTGGCACAAGTTGTAAGTACCTCTGGTACCCACTACAAGCCAGGCCAGCCTCCTACACCAGTCTACACCGGTTCAGGAAACCCCCAGTCCCTGCTCTAGCACAAAACTGGACAAAGGAAAGGGGAGTGACCACTCCCCTGTCCATCACCACCCCAGGGGTGGTGCCCAGAGCTTCTCCAGTGTCCCCCCAGACCTCTGCCATCTTGAATGCAGAGGTGTGAGGGCACAATGAAGGCCTCTGAGTGGCCAGTGCCAGCAGGGGACGTCAGAGACTCCTCCTGATAGGTGCTTGCCTCACTAGGTGGCCGATCCTCTCTGAGGGCTATTTAGGGTCTCTACTGTGGGCTTTTCCTAAGATAACGACTTGCAAGAATTCACCAGAGTTCCTTTTCACCTCTCTCTTTGACTTCTGCCAAGGATCGACCGCTGACTGCTCCAGGACGCCTGCAAAACTGCAACAAAGTAGCAAGAAGACTACCAGCGACATTGTAGCGTGTAATCCTGCCAGCTTTCTCGTCTGTATCCTAGTGGTGCATGCTTTGGGGGCTGTCTGCCTTCATCCTTGACTGGAAGCCACGAAGAAATCTCTAGTGGGTTGACGGAATCTTCCGCCTCCTCCAGCAGGCACCAAACTTCAGCGTCACTGGTACTCTGGGACCCCTCTCATCCTGCCGAGCATGGCCCCTGGAACATAGGTGGTGGACCCAAGTGACCCAGACTGTCCAGTGGTCCAACTGTCCAAATTTGGAGGAGGTAAGTCCTTGCCCCCCCTCTCCAGACAGTAATCCTGTGCACCGCTTGAACTGCAGCTTGTAGGAAAGTACCATCTTGCCTGGCATGTTACCCCCATTTTCCACTGTATATATGTGTGTTTTAGCCCTTGTGTCACTGGGATCCTGCTAGGCAGGACCCCAGTGCTCATAGTATGTGCCCTGTATGTGTTCCCTGTGTGGTGCCTAACTGTATCACTGAGGTTCTGCTAACCAGAACCTCAGTGTTTATGCTCTCTCTGCTTTCTAAATTTGTCACTGCAGGCTAGTGACTAAATTTACCAATTCTCACTGGCACACTGGTACACCCATATAATTCCCTTGTATATGGTTCTTAGGTACTCAGGGTATTGGGGTTCCAGGAGATCCCTATGGGCTGCAGCATTTCTTTTGCCACCCATAGGGAGCTCTGACAATTCTTACACAGGCCTGCCACTGCAGCCTGAGTGAAATAACTTCCACGTTATTTCACAGCCATTTTTCACTGCACAGAAGTAACTTATAAGTCACCTATATGTCTAACCCTCACTTGGTGAAGGTTGGGTGCCAAGTTACTTAGTGTGTGGGCACCCTGTTACTAGCCAAGGTGCCCCCACATCGTTCAGGGCAAATTCCCCAGACTTTGTGAGTGCGGGGACACCATTACACGTGTGTACTATACATAGGTCACTACCTATGTGTAGCGTCACAATGGTAACTCCAAACATGGCCATGTAACATGTCTAAGATCATGGAATTGTCACCCCAATACCATTCTGGTATTGGGGGGACAATTCCATGATCCCCCGGGTCTGTAGCGCAGAACCCGGGTACTGCCAAACTGCCTTTCCGGGGTTTCCACTGCAGCTGCTGCTGCTGCCAACCCCTCAGACAGGATTCTGCCCTCCTGGGGTCTGGGCAGCCCTGGCCCAGGAATGCAGAACAAAGGATTTCCTCTGAGAGAGGGTGTTACACCCTCTCCCTTTGGAAATAGGTGTGAAGGGCTTGGGAGGAGTAGCCTCTCCCAGCCTCTGGAAATGCTTAGATGGGCACAGATGGTGCCCATCTCTGCATTAGCCAGTCTACACCGGTTCAGGGATGCCCCAGCCCTGCTCTGGTGCGAAACTGGACAAGGGAAAGGGGAGTGACCACTCCCCTGACCAGTATCTCCGTGGGGAGGTGCCCAGAGCTCCTCCAGTGTGTCCCAGACCTCTGCCATCTTGGTAACAGAGGTGTTGCTGGCACACTGGACTGCTCTGAGTGGCCAGTGCCAGCAGGTGACGTCAGAGACCCCCTCTGATAGGGTCTTACCTCTCTTGGTAGCCAATCATCCTTTCTTGGTAGCCAAACCTCCTTTTCTGGCTATTTAGGGTCTCTCCTCTGGGGAATTCTTTAGATAACGAATGCAAGAGCTCACCAGAGTTCCTCTACACTTCCCTCTTCGACTTCTGCCAAGGATCGACCGCTGACAGCTCCATGACGCCAGCAAACCTGCAACAAAGTAGCAAGATGACTACCAGCAACCTTGTAGCACCTAATCCTGCCGGCTTTCTCGACTGTTTCCTGGTGTTGCATGCTCTGGGGGCTGTCTGCCTTCACTCTGCACTGGAAGCGAAGAAGAAATCTCCTGTGGGTCGACGGAATGTTCACCCTGCTAACGCAGGCACCAAAAGACTGCATCACCGGTCCTCTGGGTCCCCTCTCATCCTGACGAGCTTGGTCCTTGGAATACAGGAGCTATACCCAAGTGACCCCCACAGTCCACCCCAAGACCCTGAAAAGTAGGAGTAAAGTAACCCTGCTACCCCAATAGAACACAATAGTCGTGATAGGGGTACTCTGCAAGAACCACAAACACCAACAAAGCACTGAAGACGGATTCCTGGACCTGAGGACCTGCAAGGCAAGGGTACCAAGTCCAAGAGTTGTGATAGTGTGCAGGGGGGGCAGGAGCCCAGGAAACCCTGGATGAAGGTGCAAGGAAGTTGCCACCGGATGGAAGAAGCTTGGTGTTTTGCAAGAACGAAGAGGACTAGGAACTTCCCCTTTGGAGGATGGATGTCCCAAGTCGTGAAGAAGCTTGCAGAGGTGTTCACACGCAGAAAGACCGCAAACAAGCCTTGCTAGCTGCAAGGGTTGCGGTTAGGGTTTTTGGATGCTGCTGTGGCCCAGGAGGGACCAGGATGTCGCCACTTGGTTGAGGAGACAGAGGGGGCACCCAGCATGTCAGGGAGCCCTCACAGAAGCAGGCAGCACCCGCAGAAGTACCGGATCAGGCACTTAGAAGAGGAGTGAACCGGAGTCCACCGGAAGTCAGAAAAGGGAGTCCCACGATGCCGGAGGACAACTCAGAAGGTTGTGCACTGCAGGTTAGAGTGTCGGGGACCCAGGCTTGGTTGTGCACAAAGGAAATCCTGGAAGAGTGCACAGGATCCGGAGCAGCTACAAATCACGCGGTACCCAGCAATGCAGTCTAGCGTGGGGAGGCAAGGACTTACCTCCACCAAACTTGGACTGAAGAGTCACTGGACTGTGTGAGTCACTTGGACAGAGTTGCTGAGTTCCAGGGACCACGCTCGTGCTGAGAGGGGACTCAGAGGACCAGTGATGCAGTATTTTGTTGCCTGCGGTTGCAGGGGGAAGATTCCGTCGACCCACGGGAGATTTCTTCAGAGCTCCTGGTGCAAGAAGGAGGCAGGCTACCCCCAAAGCATCCACCACCAGGAAACAGGCGAGAAAGCCGGCAGGATGAAGCGATACAAGGTTGCAGTAGTCGTCTTTGCTACTTTGTTGCGGTTTTGCAGGCGTCCTGAGCAGTCAGCGGTTGATCCTTTGGCAGAAGGTGAAGAGGGAGATACAGAGGAACTCTGGTGAGCTCTTGCATTCGGTATCTGAAGAATTCCCCAGAGCAGAGACCCTAAATAGCCAGAAAAGGAGGTTTGGCTACCTAGGAAGGAGGATTGGCTACTAAGAGAGGTAAGAGCCTATCAGGAGTCTCAGACGTCACCTGCTGGCACTGGCCACTCAGAGCAGTCCAGTGTGCCAGCAACACCTCTGTTTCCAAGATGGCAGAGGTCTGGGACACACTGGAGGAGCTCTGGGCACCTCACCTGGGAGGTGCAGGTCAGGGGAGTGGTCACTCTCCTTTCCTTTGTCCAGTTTCGCGCCAGAGCAGGGCTGGGGGATCACTAAACCGGTGTAGACTGGCTTATGCAGAGATGGGCACCATCTGTGCCCATCAAAGCATTTCCAGAGGCTGGGGGAGGCTACTCCTCCCCAGCCATCACACCTATTTCCAAAGGGAGAGGGTCTCACACCCTCTCTCAGAGGAAATCCTTTTTTCTGCCTTCCTGGGCCAGGGCTGCCTGGGCCTCCGGAGGGCAGAATCCTGTCTGAGGGGTTGGCAGCAGCAGCAGCTGCAGTGGAAACCCCGGAAAGACAGTTTGCCAGTTCCTGGGTTCTGTGCTAGAGACCCGGGGGATCATGGAATTGCCCCCCCAATACCAGAATGGTATTGGGGTGAAAATTCCATGATCTTAAACATGTTACATGGCCATGTTCGTAGTTACCATTGTGACGCTGTACATACGTAGTGACCTATATGTAGTGCACGTGTTTAATGGTGTCCCCGCACTCACAAAGCCTGGGGAATTTGCCCTGAACGATGTGGGGGCACCTTGGCTAGTGCCAGGGTGCCCACACACTAAGTAACTTGGCACCTAACCTTCACTAGATGAAGGTTCGACATATAGGTGACTTATAAGTTACTTATGTGCTGTGAAATAACAAGGACGTTATTTCACTCAGGCTGCAGTGGCAGGGCTGTGTAAGAATTGTCTGAGCTCCCTATGGGTGGCAAAAGAAATGCTGCAGTCCATAGGGATCGCCTGGAACCGCAATACCCTGGGTACCTAAGTACCATATACAATGGAATTATAAGAAAACATAATTCTCAGAGTTACTAAAAATAAAGGTACTTTATTTTAGTGACAATATGCCAAAAGTATCTCAGAGGATACACTCCCTTAGGAGGTAAGTAAATAATGTACACAAACCAAAATCAGGTAAGTAACAGTAAGAAAAGTAGTGCAAACAATATAGAATCACAATGGGATACAATACGTAGAAATAGGCCTAGGGGCAACACAAACCATATACTCCAAAAGTTGAATGCGAACTACGAATGGACCCCAAGCCTAGTGTAGGTTGTAGAGGGTTGCTGGGACTGTTAGCAAACACTAAGGGTGTCCAAGATACCCCACCCCAAGACCCTGAAAAGTAGGAGTTCTACTACCCCAGAAATACAGTACATTCGAAATAGGGGATTCTGCAAGAACAAAAACTGCCAGCAAAACACTGAAGACGGATTCCTGGACCTGAGGACCTGTAAAGGAAGGGGACCACGTCCAAGAGTCACACAAGTGTCCAGGGGGGGCAGGAGCCCACTAAACCCCAGATGAAGATGCCAAAGGGCTGCCTCCGGGTGGAAGAAGCCGAAGATTCTGCAACAACGGAAGGTGCCAGGAACTTCTCCTTTGGTCATAAGATGTCCCACGGCGTGCTGGAGGATGCAGAGTTGTTTCCACGCAGAAAGACCGCAAACAAGCCTTGCTAGCTGCAAGAGTCGCAGTTAAGGATTTTGGGTGCTGCCAGGGCACAGGAAGGACCAGGATGTTGCCCCTTGGAGCAGGAGACGGAGGGGGTGCTCAGCAACACCGAGTGCCCCCGCAGAAGCAGGCAGCACCCGCAGAAGTACCGGAACAGGCACTTGGAAGATCTGAGGACAGCGGTCGACTCGGAGTCACAAAGGAGGGTCCCACGACATCGGAGTCCAACTCAGCGAGTTTGGCAATGCAGGACAGAGTGCTGGGGACCTGGGCTAGGCTGTGCATGAAGGAAGTTTTGGAAAAGTGTACAGAAGCCCGAGCAGATGCAGTTCATGCAGTACACAGGATTACTGTCTGGCGTGGGGAGGCAAGGACTTATCTCCACCTAATTTGGACAGAAGGGCCATTGGACTGTGGGAAACACTTGGACCCAGCTCCTTTGTTCCAGGGATCACGCTCGTCAGGATGAGAGGGGACCCAGAGGATCGGTGATGCAGTCTTTTGGTGCCTGCATTATCAGGGGGAAGATTCCGTCGACCCACGGGAGATTTCTTCTTGACTTCCAGTTCAGGGTGAAGGCAGGCAGCCCCTAGAGCACGCACCTCCAGGAAACAGTCGAGAAAGCCGGTAGGATGAGGCGCTACAATCTTGCTGGTAGTCTTTTTGCTACTTTTTTGTGGCTATGCAGGCATCCTGGAGCAGTCAGCGGTCGATCCTTGGCAGAAGTCGAAGAGGGAAGTGCAGAGGAACTCTGGTGAGCTCTTGCATTCGTTATCAGCGGAATAGCCCACAGGAGCGACCCTAAATAGCCCACAGAGGAGGACTGCATACTGAGAACGGTAAGCACATATCAGGAGGAGTCTCTGACGTCACCTGCTGGCACTGGCCTCTCAGAGCTGTCCATTGTGCCCTCACACCTCTGCATCCAAGATGGCAGAGGTCTGGGACACATTGGAGGAGCTCTGGGCGCCTCCCCTGGGAGGTGCTGGTCAGGGGAGTGGTCACTCCCCTTTCCTTTGTCCAGTTTCGCGCCAGAGCAGGGCTGGGGGATCCCTGAACCGGTGTAGACTGGCTTATGCAGAGAGGGCACCATCTGTGCCCATCAAAGCATTTCCAGAGGCTGGAGGAGGCTACTCCTCCCCAGCCCTTCACACCTATTTCCAAAGGAAGAGGGTGTAACACCCTCTCTGAGGAAATCCTTTCTTCTGCTTGTGAGAAAGTAGCCTCTTTCTAGCCTTGTTACCCCCACTTTTGGCCTGTTTGTGAGTATATGTCAAGGTGTTTTCACTGACTCACTGGGATGCTGCTAGCCAGGGCCCAATGCTCATAGTGAAAACCCTATGTGTTCAGTATGTTTGTTATGTGTCACTGGGACGCTGCTAGCCAGGACCCCAGTGCTCTTAGGTTTGTGGCCTATATGTATGTGTTCCCTGTGTGATGCCTAACTGTCTCACTGAGGCTCTGCTAACCAGAACCTCAGTGGTATGCTCTCTCTGCTTTACAAATTATCACCAACAGGCTAGTGACCAATTTTACCAATTCACATTGGCATACTGGAACACCCTTATAATTCCCTAGTATATGGTAGTGAGGTACCCAGGGTATTGGGGTTCCAGGAGATCCCTATGGGCTGCAGCATTTCTTTTGCCACCCATAGGGAGCTCTGACAATTCTTACACAGGCCTGCCACTGCAGCCTGAGTGAAATAACGTCCACGTTATTTCACAGCCATTTTACACTGCACATAAGTAACTTATAAGTCACCTATATGTCTAACCTTCACCTGGTGAAGGTTGGGTGCTAAGTTACTTAGTGTGTGGGCACCCTGGCACTAGCCAAGGTGCCCACACATCGTTCAGGGCAAATTCCCCGGACTTTGTGAGTGCGGGGACACCATTTCACTCGTGCACTATACAAAGGTCACTACCTATGTATAGCGTCACAATGGTAACTCTGAAAATGGCCATGGAACATGTCTAAGATCATGGAATTGTCACCCCAATGCCATTCTGGCATTGGGGAGACAATTCCATGATCCCCTGAGTCTCTAGCACAGACCCAGGTACTGCCAAACTGCCTTTCCCAGGGTTTCACTGCAGCTGCTGCTGCCAACCCCTCAGACAGGTTTCTGCCCTCCTGGGGACCAGCCAGGCCTGGCCCAGGAAGGCAGAACAAAGGACTTCCTCTGAGAGAGGGTGTTACACCCTCTCCTTTTGGAAAAAGGTGTCAGGGCTGGGGAGGATTAGCCTCCCCCAGCCTCTGGAAATGCTTTGATGGGCACAGATGGTGCCCATCTCTGCATAAGCCAGTCTATACCGGTTCAGGGATCCCCCAGCCCTGCTCTGGCATGAAACTGGACAAAGGAAAGGGGAGTGACCACTCCCCTGACTTGCACCTCCCAGGGGAGGTGCCCAGAGCTCCTCCAGTGTGCTCCAGACCTCTGCCATCTTGGAAACAGAGGTGTTGCTGGCACACTGGACTGCTCTGAGTGGCCAGTGCCATCAGGTGTCGTCAGAGACTTCTTCTGATAGGCTCTTACCTGTGTTACTAGCCTGTCCTCCTTCCTAGGTAGACAAACCTCCTTTTCAGGCTATTTAGGGTCTCTGCTTTGGGGAATTCTTTAGATAACGAATGCAAGTGCTCATCCGAGTTCCTCTGCATCTCTCTCTTCACCTTCTGCCAAAGGATCTACCGCTGGCTGCTCAGGACGCCTGCAAAACCGCAACAAAGTAGCAAAGACGACTACTGCAACCTTGTATCGCTTATCCTGCTGCCTTCTCAACTGTTTCCTGGTGGTGCATGCTGTGGGGGTAGCCTGCCTTCTTTCTGCACCAGGAGCTCTGAAGAAATCTCCAGTGGGTTGACGGAATCTTCCCCCTCCAACCGCAGGCAACAAAAGACTGCATCACCGGTCCTCTGGGTCCCCTCTCAGCATGACGAGCGTGGTCCCTGGAACTCAGCAACTCTTTCAAAGTGACTCCCACAGTCCAGTGACTCTTCAGTCCAAGTTTGGTGGAGGTAAGTCCTTGCCTCCCCACGCTAGACTGCATTGCTGGGTACCGCATGATTTGCAGCTGCTGCGGCTCCTGTGCACTCTTCCATGATTTCCTTGGTGCACAGCCAAGCCTAGGTCCCCGACACTCTAACCTGCAGTGCACAACCTTCTGAGTTGTCCTCCGGCGTAGTGGGACTCCCTTTCGTGTCTTCGGGTGGACTCCGGTTCACTCCTCTTCCAAGTGCCTGTTTCGGTACTTCTGCGGGTGCTGCCTGCTTCTGTGAGGGCTCCCTGACTTGCTGGGCGCCCCCTCTGTCTCCTCATCCAAGTGGCGACATCCTGGTCCCTCCTGTGCCTCAGCAGCATCCAAAAACCCTAACTGCGACCCTTGCAGCTAGCAAGTCTTGTTTGCGGTCTTTCTGCTAGGGAACACCTCTGCAAGCTTCTTCACGACGTGAGACATCCATCCTCCAAAGGGGAAGTTTCTAGCCCTGTTCGTTCTTGCAGAATCCACAGCTTCTATCATCCGGTGGCAGCTTCTTTGCACCCTCAGCTGGCATTTCCTGGGCATCTGCCCTCTCTCAACATTGTCGTGACTCTTGGATTGGTCCCCTTGTTCCACTGGTACTCAGGTCCGCAAATCCACTTTGGTTGCTTTGCTGATGTTGGTCTTCCTTGCAGAAACCCCCTATCACGACCTCTGTGCTCTCTGGGGGTTATAGATGCACTTTACACCTACTTTTCACGGTCTTGGGGTGGGCTATTTTTTTAACCCTCACTGTTTTCTTACAGTCCCAGCAACCCTCTACAAGCTCACATAGGTTTGGGGTCCATTCGTGGTTCGCATTCCACTTTTGGAGTATATGGTTTGTGTTGCCCCTATACCTATGTGCTCCTATTGCAATCTACTGTAACTTTACATTGCTTGCATTAATTCCTTTTGCTATTACTGCATATTTTTGGTATTGTGTACATATATCTTGTGTATATTTGGCATCCTCATACTGAGGGTACTCACTGAGATACTTTTGGCATATTGTCATAAAAATGAAGTACCTTTATTTTTAGTATATCTGTGTATTGTGTTTTCTTATGATATTGTGCATATGACACCTGTGGTATAGTAGGAGCTTTGCATGTCTCCTACTTCAGCCTAAGCTGCTCTGCTATAGCTACCTTCTATCAGCCTAAGCTGCTAGAAACACCTCTTCTACACTAATAAGGGATAACTGGACCTGGTACAGAGTGTAAGTACCCCTTGGTACCAACTACAAGCCAGGCCAGCCTCCTACATTGGTTGTGCAGCGGTGGGATAAGTACTTGTAACTACTTACCACTTTGTCATTTGTACTTTTCATAAGAGAATAATATACAAAACAAGTTCAGTGTATGTACACTTAACCAAAACGTTTTTGCTTTTCTCCTTTAACACGTTCTACTAAGTGCTGAAAAGTACTCCTAAACTTCTAAAAGTTTCCAAAAATTTAGAAAAAGGTTTTTTTTCTGTTCTTTAAAAAGTCCTGAAACTTTTTCTCTCTTCTCACTGTCTCTAAACCTTCTTCTATCATGTCTGATGTAGGAACTGTTCTTAAAATGGCCAATACTACCTATGCCAATTTAAATTTCAAGAGCCTAAGGAGTCTCTGCTTAGATAGAGGTTTGGTGATAGGAAAGAACCCTACAAGAGAATTTCTGTAGAACATGCTCATTGTGAATGATGAGTCCCTAGCTGGCCCTTCAAATGAATAGTTAGTAGATAGCTCCCATTCGGACTCAGGGGAAGCCCTTGAGGGAGGTGGGGACGGTTCTATTCCAAATCTGCCCCTCAGCAGGCCACATAGCAATGCTGGTAGTAATAGGAGCTCCCATCATAGTAGGGATGTTTTTATTCCTGGAGGCCAGGTTGTTAGAGTCCAAGCTGTTAGGGACAGATCCCCCTTTGATGTTTCCAATTTGTCCTCAGTGTCCAAGCATTCCCAACCCACCCACCCTGAAGACAATATGTTAGAATGGGAACTCAAAAAGTTGAGAGTGGAAGAGACCAGACTGAAGCTTAAACAGCAACAGCTGGCTCTAGACAGGGAATCCCTAGACCTGGATAAGGAGAGACAGAGATTGGGGTTAGGACCCCGTGGTGGCAGCAACAGTATTCCTGATAGTAATCCTGTTAAAGAGCATGATTCCAGGAACCTGCACAAGATAGTTCCCCCTTACAAGGAGGGGGATGACATCAACAAGTGGTTTGCTGCACTTGAGAGGGCCTGTATGGTAGAGGGTGTCCCTCAAAGGCAGGGGGCTGCTATATGGTGGCTTTCTTTCAATGGAAAGGGTAGGGATAGGCTCCTTACTGTTGGAGAAAGTGATGGTAACAATTTTGCAGTTTGCAGGATGCACTCTTGGATGGATTTGGCTTAACCACTGAACAATACAGGATTAAGTTCAGAGACACCAGAAAAGAGTCCTCACAAGACTGGATAGACTTTGTTGACTGTTCAGTAAAGGCCTTGGAGGGGTGGTTACATGGCAGTAAAGTTTCTGACTATGAAAGCCTGTATAATCTTATTCTGAGAGAGCATATTCTGAATAACTGTGTGTCTGACTTGTTACACCAATATCTAGTGGACTCAGATCTGACCTCTCACCAAGAATTGGGAGAGAAGGCAGACAAATGGGTAGAACAAGAGTGAACAGAAAAGTACAGGCAGGGGTGCCAAGGGGGTGACAAGGATGGCAAGAAAGATGGTGAGAAAACTCAGGATAAGCATGGGGATAAGGGTAAAACCAAAGATCCTCCTTCAAATCCTAAACACTCTTCAGGGGGTGGGGATAAATCAAATTCTTCCTCTTCTTCACAACATACACACATTAAAAAGCCTTGGTGCTATGTGTGTAAAAATAAAGGCCATTGGCAAGGGGATAGGTCCTGTCCAGGTAAACCCCCTGAGCCTACCACCACTAATACATCAAACTCTAGTGCCCCTAGCAGTAGTGGTAATAGTGGTGGGACTGCTGGCAACAGTCAAACTAAGGGTGTAGTTGGGTTCACTTACGGGCCCATCATAGAAACTGGGGTAGTCAGTCCCAAGACAGTTTCTGTCACACCTAGTGGCATTGGCCTTGCCACACTGGCTGCTTGACCCCTTACAATGGATAAGTACAGGCAGACAGTTTCAATAAATGGTGTTGAGGCCCAGGCCTACAGGGACACAGGTGCCAGTATCACTCTGGTGACTGAAAACCTAGTGCCCCCTGAACAACACATCATTGGACAACAGTACAAGATTATTGATGTCCATAACTCCACTAAGTTTCTTCCCTTAGCTATAGTTCAGCTTAGTTGAGGTGGAGTTACTGGCCCTAAGCAGGTGGTAGTATCACCTAGCGTACCTGTAGACTGTCTCTTAGGTAATGACCTAGAGACCTCAGGTTGGGCTGAGGTAGAGTTTTATACCCATGCAGCCATGCTGGGTATCCCTGAGGAATTGCTTCCTCTCATTTCAGCTGAAATGAAAAAGCAAAGGAGAGAAAAAGGCCTGAGAACTCAGGATCATTCTCCAACAACAGGTAAAAAAGGGCATCACAGTATCCCCTAACCACCCTTTTATTCAGGATACCATTCCTGTGGTGGGAGAAACCTCTCCTGGGGTGGCACCTGTACCAAGGGAATCATCAGCTGGCACAGCTGTACTCCCTGAGGTGGAAGTACCTCTCTGTGGGATAACTAATATTGGTGAGAAAAAGGGCACCATTTTAGTTACCATGGAGCATCCCTCCAACCCTCCCAGAGAAACGTTAGTGCAGAAAACCTGCACTGCCTCACAACACTCAGGAGAGCAGCCCTGCCTTAGTGTGGAGCTCATAGGACAGCATCCCTGCCCTGCTCCAACTAAAGAGAAACAGCATCCCTGTTCTCTCTTACAGCCATATGGACAATGTTTTTGCCCAGCCATGGCTTTACTGAGACAGCATCCCTGTCTGGCATTCTCATCACTTGAAATAGGTCCAGTGGACAATCCCCACTGTTCTAAACTAAAACTTACTGATAGGAACTCTGAGAATATATCTTCACATTGTTGGCTAGCTAAAAAACATCAAACAGGGTGGTTTACATCCCCACAGGGAAGTAACCATATAGTGGATGATAAAGGGAGTAACCAGTCTATTGCAGAGCTACTCTCCACTTAGACAATAAAGACTCAACTGGCCAAGGTTAGCCTTATTGTCCTTCGTTTGGGGTGGGGGGGTTGTGTGAGAAAGTAGCCTCTTTCTAACCTTGTTACCCCCAGTTTTGGCCTTTTTGTGAGTATATGTCAGGGTGTTTTCACTGTCTCACTGGGATCCTGCTAGCCAGGGCCTAGTGCTCATAGTGAAAACCCTATGTTGTGAGTATGTTTGTTATGTGACACTGGGACCCTGCTAGCCAGGACCCCAGTGCTCATATGTTTGTGGCCTATATGTGTTCCCTGTGTGATGCCTAACTGTCTCACTGAGGCTCTGCTAACCAGAACCTCAGTGGTTATGCTCTCTCTGCTTTTCAAATTTGTCACTAACAGGCTAGTGACTAAATTTACCAATTCACATTGGCATACTGGTACACCCATATAATTCCCTAGTATATGGTACTGAGGCACCCAGGGTATTGGGGTTCCAGGAGATCCCTATGGGCTGCAGCATTTCTTTTGCCACCCATAGGGAGGTCTGACAATTCTTACACAGGCCTGCCACTGCAGCCTGCGTGAAATAACGTCAACGTTATTTCACAGCCATTTACCACTGCACTTAAGTAACTTATAAGTCACCTATATGTCTAATCTTCACCTGGTGATGGTTGGGTGCAAAGTTACTTAGCTTGTGGGCACCCTGGCACTAGCCAAGGTGCCCCCACATTGTTCAGGGCAAATTCCCTGGACTTTGTGAGTGCGGGGACACCATTACACGTGTGCACTGTACATAGGTCACTACCTATGTACAGCGTCACAATGGTAACTCCGAACATGGCCATGTAACATGTCTAAGATCATGGAATTGTCACCCCAATACCATTCTGGCATTGGGGGTACAATTCCATGATCCCCCGTGTCTCTAGCATAGTACCCGGGTACTGTCAAACTGCCTTTCCGGGGTCTCCATTGCAGCTGCTGCTGCCAACCCCTCAGGCAGGGTTCTGCCCTCCTGGGGTCCAGGCAGCCCTGCCCCAGGAAGGCAGACAAAGGACTTCCTCTGAGAGAGGGTGTAACACCCTCTCCCTTTGGAAATAGCTGTGAGGGCTGTAGGAGGCTTGTCTGGCTTGTAGTGGGTACTAGAGGTACTTACATCTTGTGCCAGGTCCAGTTATCCCTTATTAGTGTAGAAGACGTGTTTCTAGCAGCTTAGGCTGATAGAAGGTAGCTATGGCAAAGCAGCTTAGGCTGAACTAGGAGACATGCAAAGCTCCTATTATACCACTGGTGTCATATGCACAATATCATAAGAAAACACAATACACATATATACTAAAAATAAAGGTACTTTATTTTTATGACAATATGCCAAAAGTATCTCAGTGAGTACCCTCAGTATGAGGATAAGATATATACACAAGATATATGTACACAAACCAAAATTATGCAGGTTATAGCAAGAAAAGTAATGCAAGCAGTGTAAAGTTACAACAGATTGCAATAGGAGCACATAGGTATAGGGGCAACACAAACCATATACTCGAAAAGTGGAATGCGAACAACGAATGGACCCCAAACCTATGTGAGCTTGTAGAGGGTCGCTGGGACTGTAAGAAAACAGTGATGGTTAGAATAATAGCCCACCCCAAGACCCTGTAAGGTAAGTGTAATGTGCACCTACAACCCCCAGAGAGCACTGAAGTCGTGATAGGGGGATTCTGCAAGGAGAACCAACACCAGCAATGCAACAACAGTGGATTTCCGGACCTGAGTAACTGTAAGGCAAGGGGACCAAGTCCAAGAGTAGCGACAGTGTCGAGAGTGGGCAGGAGCCCAAGAAATGCCAGCTGAGGGTGCAAGGAAGCTGCCACCTGTTGGAAGAAGCTTGGTGTTCTGCAAGAACGAAGAGGACTAGGAACGTCCCCTTTAGAGGATGGATGTCCCACGTTGTGAAGAAGCTTGCAGAGGTGTTCCCACGCAGAAAGACCGCAAACAAGCCTTGCTAGCTGCAAGGGTCGCAGTTAGGGTTTTTGGATGCTGCTGTGGCCCAGGAGGGACCAGGATGTCACCACTTGGATGAGGAGACAGAATGGGCGCCTAGCAAGTCAGGGAGCCCTCACAGAAGCAGGCAGCACCCGCCAAAGTACCCGAACAGGCACTTGGAAGAAGAGTGAACCGGAGTCCACCCGAAGTCACAAAAGGGAGTCCCACGATGCCGGAGGACAACTCAGAAGGTTGTGCACTGCAGGTTATAGTGTCGGGACCCAGACTTGGCTGTGGACGAAGGAAATCCTGGAAGAGTGCACAGGAACCGGAGCAGCTGCAAATCACGCAGCACCCAGCAATGCAGTCTAGCGTGGGGAGGCAAGGACTTACCTCCACCAAACTTGGACTGAAGAGTCACTGGACTGTGGGAGTCACTTGGACAGAGTTGCTGAGTTTCAGGGACCACGCTCGTCGTGCTGAGAGGGGACCCAGAGGACCGGTGATGCAGTCTTTTGTTGCCTGCGGTTGCAGGGGGAAGACTCCGTCGAACCACAGGAGATTTCTTCAGAGCTCCTGGTGCAAGAAGGAGGCAGGCTACCCCCAGAGCATGCACCACCTGGAAACAGTCGAGAAAGCTGTCAGGATGAAGCGATACAAGGTTGCTAGTAGTAGTCTTGCTACTTTGTTGCGGTTTTGCAGGTGTCCTGAGCAGTCAGCGGTCGATCCTGTGGCAGCAGGTGAAGAGGGAGATGCAGAGGAACTCTGGTGAGCTCTTGCATTTGTTATCTGAAGATTTCCCCAAAGCAGAGACCCTAAATAGCCAGAAAAGGAGGATTGGCTACTAAGTAGGTAAGAGCCTATCAGAAGGAGTCTCTGTAGGAGGCTGGACCGGCTTGTAGTGAGTACCAAGGGGTACTTACACCTTGCACCAGGCCCAGGTATCCCTTATTAATGTATAGGGTGTCTAGCAGCTTAGGCTGATAGATAATGGTAGCTTAGCAGAGCAGCTTAGGCTGAACTAGGAGACGTGTGAAGCTCCTACAGTACCACTAGTGTCACTTGCACAATATCATAAGAAAACACAATACACAGATATACTAAAAATAAAGGTACTTTATTTTTATGACAATATGCCAAAGTATCTCAGTGAGTACCCTCAGTATGAGGATAGCAAATATACACAAGATATATGTACACAATACCAAAAATATGCAGTATAGTCTTAGAAAACAGTGCAAGCAATGTATAGTTACAATAGGATGCAATGGGGACACATAGGGATAGGGGCAACACAAACCATATACTCCAAAAGTGGAATGCGAACCACGAATGGACCCCAAACCTATGTGTAGGAGGCTGGACTGGCTTGTAGTGAGTACCTAGGGGTACTTGCACCTTGCACCAGGCCCAGTTATCCCTTATTAGTGTATAGGGTGTCTAGCAGCATAGGCTGATAGATAATGGTAGCTTAGCAGAGCAGCTTAGGCTGAACTAGGAGACGAGTGAAGCTCCTACAGTACCACTTAGTGTACCATGCACAATATCATAAGAAAACACAATACACAATTATACAAAAAATAAAGATACTTTATTTTTATGACAATATGCCAAAGTATCTCAGAGTGTAGCCTCAGTGAGAGGATAGGAAATATACACAAGATATATATACACAATACCAAAAATATGCAGTATAGTCTTAGAAAACAGTGCAAACAATGTATAGTTACAATAGGATGCAAAGGGGACACATAGGGATAGGGGCAACACAAACCATACACTCCAAAAGTGGAATGCGAACCACGAATGGACCCCAAACCTATGTGACCTCGTAGAGGGTCGCTGGGACTATTAGAAAATAGTGAGAGTTAGAAAAATAACCCTCCCCAAGACCCTGAAAAGTGAGTGCAAAGTGCACTAAAGTTCCCCTAAGGACAAAGAAGTTGTGTTAGAGGAATAATGCAGGAAAGACACAAACCAACAATGTAACAACGATGGATTTCCAATCTTGGGTACCTGTGGAACAAGGGGACCAAGTCCAAAAGTCACAAGCAAGTCGGAGATGGGCAGATGCCCAGGAAATGCCAGCTGCGGGTGCAAAGAAGCTTCTACTGGACAGAAGAAGCTGAGGTTTCTGCAGGAACGAAAAGGGCTAGAGACTTCCCCTTTGGTGGACGGATCCCTCTCGCCTTGGAGAGTCGTGCAGAAGTGTTTTCCCGCCGAAAGAACGCCAACAAGCCTTGCTAGCTGCAAATCGTGCGGTTAGCGTTTTTGGACGCTGCTGTGGCCCAGGAAGGACCAGGATGTCGCAAATTGTGCCAGGAGGTAGAGGGGACGTCGAGCAAGACCAGGAGCCCTCTCAGCAGCAGGTAGCACCCGGAGAAGTGCCAGAAACAGGCACTACGAGGATGCGTGAAACGGTGCTCACCCGAAGTTACACAAAGGAGTCCCACGTCACCGGAGACCAACTTAGAAAGTCGTGCAATGCAGGTTAGAGTGCCGTGGACCCAGGCTTGGCTGTGCACAAAGGATTTCCACCAGAAGTGCACAGGGGCCGGAGTAGCTGCAAAAGTCGCGGTTCCCAGCAGTGCAGTCTAGCGAGGTGAGGCAAGGACTTACCTCCACCAAACTTGGACTGAAGAGTCACTGGACTGTGGGAGTCACTTGGACAGAGTTGCTGGATTCGAGGGACCTCGCTCGTCATGCTGAGAGGAGACCCAAGGGACCGGTAATGCAGCTTTTTGGTGCCTGCGGTTGCAGGGGGAAGATTCCGTCGACCCACGGGAGATTTCTTCGGAGCTTCTAGTGCAGAGGGGAGGCAGACTACCCCCACAGCATGCACCACCAGGAAAACAGTCGAGAAGGCGGCAGGATCAGCGTTACAGAGTTGCAGTAGTCGTCTTTGCTACTATGTTGCAGTTTTGCAGGCTTCCAGCGCGGTCAGCAGTCGATTCCTTGGCAGAAGGTGAAGAGAGAGATGCAGAGGAACTCGGATGAGCTCTTGCATTCGTTATCTAAAGTTTCCCCAGAGACAGAGACCCTAAATAACCAGAAAAGAGGGTTTGGCTACCTAGGAGAGAGGATAGGCTAGCAACACCTGAAGGAGCCTATCACAAGGAGTCTCTGACGTCACCTGGTGGCACTGGCCACTCAGAGCAGTCCAGTGTGCCAGCAGCACCTCTGTTTCCAAGATGGCAGAGGTCTGGAGCACACTGGAGGAGCTCTGGACACCTCCCAGGGGAGGTGCAGGTCGGGGGAGTGGTCACTCCCCTTTCCTTTGTCCAGTTTCGCGCCAGAGCAGGGCTAAGGGGTCCCCTGAACCGGTGTAGACTGGCTTATGCAGAATTGGGCACATCTGTGCCCAAGAAAGCATTTCCAGAGGCTGGGGGAGGCTACTCCTCCCCTGCCTTCACACCATTTTCCAAAGGGAGAGGGTGTAACACCTTCTCTCAGAGGAAGTTCTTTGTTCTGCCATCCTGGGCCAGGCCTGGCTGGACCCCAGGAGGGCAGATGCCTGTCTGAGGGGTTGGCAGCAGCTGCAGTGAAACCCCGGAAAGGCAGTTTGGCAGTACCAGGGTCTGTGCTACAGACCACTGGGATCATGGGATTGTGCCAACTATGCCAGGATGGTATAGAGGGGGCAATTCCATGATCATAGACATGTTACATGGCCATATTCGGAGTTACCATTGTGAAGCTACATATAGGTAGTGACCTATATGTAGTGCACGCGTGTAATGGTGTCCCCGCACTCAAAAAGTCCGGGGAATTGGCCCTGAACAATGTGGGGGCACCTTGGCTAATGCCAGGGTGCCCTCACACTAAGTAACTTTGCACCTAACCTTTACCAGGTAAAGGTTAGACATATAGGTGACTTATAAGTTACTTAAGTGCAGTGTAAAATAGCTGTGAAATAACGTGGACGTTATTTCACTCAGGCTGCAGTGGCAGGCCTGTGTAAGAATTGTCAGAGCTCCCTATGGGTGGCAAAAGAAATGCTGCAGCCCATAGGGATCTCCTGGAACCCCAATACCCTGGGTACCTCAGTACCATATACTAGGGAATTATAAGGGTGTTCCAGTAAGCCAATGTAAATTGGTAAAATTGGTCACTAGCCTGTTAGTGACAATTTGGAAAGAAATGAGAGAGCATAACTGTAGGAAAGTACCATCTTGCCTGGCATGTTACCCCCATTTTTCACTGTATACATGTTGTTTTAGTTGTATGTGTCACTGGGACCCTGGTAACCCAGGGCCCCAGTGCTCATAAGTGTGCCTGAATGTGTTACCTGTGTAGTGACTAACTGTCTCACTGAGGCTCTGCTAATCAGAACCTCAGTGGTTATGCTCTCTCATTTCTTTCCAAATTGTCACTGACAGGCTAGTGACCATTTTTACCAATTTACATTGGCTTACTGGAACACCCTTATAATTCCCTAGTATATGGTACTGAGGTACCCAGGGTATTGGGGTTCCAGGAGATCCCTATGGGCTGCAGCATTTCTTTTGCCACCCATAGGGAGCTCTGACAATTCTTACACAGGCCTGCCACTGCAGCCTGAGTGAAATAACTGCCACGTTATTTCACAGCCATTTTACACTGCACTTAAGTAACTTATAAGTCACCTATATGTCTAACCTTTACCTGGTAACGGTTAGGTGCAAAGTTACTTAGTGTGAGGGCACCCTGGCACTAGCCAAGTTGCCCCCACATTGTTCAGAGCCAATTCACTGAACTTCGTGAGTGCGGGGACACCATTACACGCGTGCACTACATATAGGTCACTACCTATATGTAGCTTCACCATGGTAACTCCGAATATGGCCAAGTAACATGTCTATGATCATGGAATTGCCCCCTCTATGCCATCCTGGCATTGTTGGTACAATTCCATGATCCCAGTGGTCTGTAGCACAGACCCTGGTACTGCCAGACTGCCCTTCCTGGGGTTTCACTGCAGCTGCTGCTGCTGCCAACCCCTCAGACAGGCAGCTGCCCTCCTGGGGTCCAGCCAGGCCTGGCCCAGGATGGCAGAACAAAGAACTTCCTCTGAGAGAGGGTGTGACACCCTCTCCCTTTGGAAAATGGTGTGAAGGCAGGGGAGGAGTAGCCTCCCCCAGCCTCTGGAAATGCTTTGTTGGGCACAGATGTGCCCAATTCTGCGTAAGCCAGTCTACACCGGTTCAGGGACCCCTTAGCCCCTGCTCTGGCGCGAAACTGGACAAAGGAAAGGGGAGTGACCACTCCCCTGACCTGCACCTCCCCTGGGAGGTGTCCAGAGCTCCTCCAGTGTGCTCCAGACCTCTGCCATCTTGGAAACAGAGGTGCTGCTGGCACACTGGACTGCTCTGAGTGGCCAGTGCCACCAGGTGACGTCAGAGACTCCTGCTGATAGGCTCCTTCAGGTGTTAGTAGCCTTTCCTCTCTCCTAGGTAGCCAAACCCTCTTTTCTGGCTATTTAGGGTCTCTGTCTCTGGGGAAACTTTAGATAACGAATGCATGAGCTCAGCCGAGTTCCTCTGCATCTCCCTCTTCACCTTCTGATAAGGAATCGACCGCTGACCGCGCTGGAAGCCTGCAAACCTGCAACATAGTAGCAAAGACGACTACTGCAACTCTGTAACGCTGATCCTGCCGCCTTCTCGACTGTTTTCCTGCTTGTGCATGCTGTGGGGGTAGTCTGCCTCCTCTCTGCACCAGAAGCTCCGAAGAAATCTCCCGTGGGTCGACGGAATCTTCCCCCTGCAACCGCAGGCACCAAAAAGCTGCATTACCGGTCCCTTGGGTCTCCTCTCAGCACGACGAGCGAGGTCCCTCGAATCCAGCGACGCTGTCCAAGTGACCCCCACAGTCCAGTGACTCTTCAGCCCAAGTTTGGTGGAGGTAAGTCCTTGCCTCACCTCGCTGGGCTGCATTGCTGGGAACCGCGACTTTGCAGCTACTCCGGCCCCTGTGCACTTCCGGCGGAAATCCTTCGTGCACAGCCAAGCCTGGGTCCACGGCACTCTAACCTGCATTGCACGACTTTCTAAGTTGGTCTCCGGCGACGTGGGACTCCTTTGTGCAACTTCGGCGAGCACCGTTTCACGCATCCTCGTAGTGCCTGTTTCTGGCACTTCTCCAGGTGCTACCTGCTTCAGTGAGGGCTCTTTGTCTTGCTCGACGTCCCCTCTCTCTTCAGGTCCAATTTGCGACCTCCTGGTCCCTCCTGGGCCCCAGCAGCGTCCAAAAACGCCAAACGCACGATTTGCGTGTAGCAAGGCTTGTTGGCGTCCTTCCGGCGGGAAAACACTTCTGCACGACTCTCCACGGCGAGAGGGATCCGTCCACCAAAGGGGAAGTCTCTAGCCCTTTTCGTTCCTGCAGAAACCTCAGCTTCTTCTGTCCAGTCGAAGCTCCTTTGCACCCGCAGCTGGCATTTCCTGGGCATCTGCCCATCTCCGACTTGCTTGTGACTTTTGGACTTGGTCCCCTTGTTCCACAGGTACCCTAGATTGGAAATCCACAGTTGTTGCATTGCTGGTTTGTGTCTTTCATGCATTATTCCTCTAACACGACTCTTTTGTCCTTAGGGGAACTTTAGTGCACTTTGCACTCACTTTTCAGGGTCTTGGGGAGGGTTATTTTGCTAACTCTCACTATTTTCTAATAGTCCCAGCGACCCTCTACAAGGTCACATAGGTTTGGGGTCCAGTCGTGGTTCGCATTCCACTTCTGGAGTATATGGTTGGTGTTGCCCCTATCCCTATGTTTCCCCATTGCATCCTATTGTAACTATACATTGTTTGCACTGTTTTCTAAGACTATACTGCATATTTTTGCTATTGTGTATATATATCTTGTGTATATTTCCTATCCTCTCACTGAGGGTACACTCTAAGATATTTTGGCATATTGTCATAAAAATAAAGTACCTTTATTTTTAGTATAACTGTGTATTGTGTTTTCTTGTGATATTGTGCATATGACACTAAGTGGTACTGTAGTAGCTTCACACGTCTCCTAGTTCAGCCTAAGCTGCTCTGCTAAGCTACCATTATCTATCAGCCTAAGCTGCTAGACACCCTATACACTAATAAGGGATAACTGGGCCTGGTGCAAGGTGCAAGTACCCCTTGGTACTCACTACAAGCCAGTCCAGCCTCCTACATTGGTTGTGCAGTGGTGGGATAAGTGCTTGAGACTACTTACCACTCTTGTCATTGTACTTTTCATAAGAGAAAAATATACAAAACAAGGTCAGTGTATATACACATAGCCAAAAAGTTTTGCATTTCCTCTTTTCACTCTTTTCTAAGTGCTGAAAAGTACTCCTAAACTTTCAAAAAGTTCTTAAAAGTTGAAAAAGTTTTTTTCTGTCTTTCCAAAAAGTTCTGAAAACTTTTTTCTCTTTTTCTATCACTTTAACTCTCTCTAAAAAAATGTCTGGTACAGGCCAAAATGTTGAACTGTCCAAAATTGCATATGATCACCTTAGCTGTAAAGGAGCAAGGAGTCTCTGCATAGAGAGAGGTTTGAGTGTAGGGAAGAATCCTTCTTTAGAACTGTTAATTAATATGCTTAGAGTACAGGATAAGGCCATAAGTGCCCAATCTGGTGAAAAAGTAGCTAATGGTTCTCAATCTGATCCAGGGACTCCCCCAGGAAAAGGTTCAGGAAAGAAACTTCTCAGCCTGCCCATTACTAGACAGTCTAGCATAGTTGGTACAGAGGTTGAATCACACCATACTGATGGTGTGCTCTCACATTATGCTGGTAGCCAAGCTGTTAGGGTGCCCTCTGTAAGGGACAGGTCTCCTTCTGTTCATTCCCATCATACCTCTGTATCTAGAAATGTCCCTCCCACCCACCCTGATGACAGATTGTTAGAAAGGGAGCTCAATAGATTGAGAGTGGAACAAACCAGACTGAAGCTCAAGAAGCAACAGCTGGATTTGGATAGACAGTCTTTAGAATTAGAGAAGGAAAGACAGAAGTTGGGTTTAGATACCCATGGTGGCAGCAGCAGTATTCCCCATAGTCATCCTGCAAAAGAGCATGATTCAAGGAATCTGCACAAGATAGTTCCCCCTTATAAGGAGGGGGATGACATTAACAAGTGGTTTGCTGCACTTGAGAGGGCCTGTGCTGTACAGGATGTCCCTCAAAAGCAGTGGGCTGCTATCCTATGGCTATCATTTAGTGGAAAAGGTAGGGATAGGCTCCTTACAGTGAAAGAAAATGATGCCAATAATTTCCAAGTTCTTAAGAATGCACTCCTGGATGGTTATGGCTTAACCACTGAACAGTACAGGATAAAGTTCAGAGAGACCAAAAAGGAGTCTTCACAAGACTGGGTTGATTTCATTGACCATTCAGTGAAGGCCTTGGAGGGGTGGTTACATGGCAGTAAAGTTACTGATTATGACAGCCTGTATAACTTAATCCTGAGAGAGCATATTCTTAATAATTGTGTGTCTGATTTGTTGCACCAGTACTTGGTGGACTCTGATCTGACCTCTCCCCAAGAATTGGGAAAGAAGGCAGACAAATGGGTCAGAACAAGAGTGAACAGAAAAGTTCATACAGGGGGTGACAAAGATGGCAACAAAAAGAAGGATGGTAAGTCTTCTGACAAGGGTGGGGACAAATCTAAAAATGAGTCTTCATCAGGCCCACAAAAACACTCTGGTGGGGGTGGTGGGCCCAAATCCTCCTTTAATCAGAACAAGGAAAAGAAACCATGGTGCTATTTATGTAAAATAAAAGGCCATTGGACAACAGATCCCAGTTGTCCAAAGAAAGGCACCACAGCTCCTACCACTACAACCCCTACTGCTACACCTAGTGTCCCTACTAATAGCAGTGGTGGTGGGAGCAAACCTACTAATAGCCAATCCAAGGGAGTAGCTGGGCTCACTTTTGGTAATTTAGTTGGGGTTGGTCTGATTAGGAAGACCACAGAGGCTACTTTAGTCTCTGAAGGGGCTATTGATTTAGCCACTTTGGTTGCTTGCCCCCATAACTTGGAGAAGTACAAGCAACTAACCCTAATAAATGGTGTTGAGGTCCAGGCCTACAGGGACACAGGTGCCAGTGTCACAATGGTGATTGAGAAACTGGTGCACCCTGAACAACACATACTTGGACACCAGTACCAAGTAACCGATGCTCACAACATAACACAAAGCCACCCCATGGCTGTTGTAAATCTCAACTGGGGGGGGGGGGGTAACTGGTCCAAAGAAAGTTGTGGTAGCTTCAGATTTACCTGTAGACTGTCTATTAGGGAATGATTTGGAGACATCAGCTTGGTCAGATGTGGAGTTGGAGGCCCATGCAGCAATGCTGGGCATCCCAGGGCATATTTTTGCTTTGACAAGGGCTCAGGCCAAAAAGCAAAAAGGACAGGGAAGCTTGGATCCTGGAACAATGGACCAAGTGCTCCCTAAAGCTAGGGCTGGTAGAAGCAAACCACTTCCTACTATCCCTCCCTCTACAGTGGATTCAACTTCTGAGGAAGAAGAATTCCCTCCCTGTGCAGAACCTACACCAGAGGAGCTGGAAGCAGACACTGCTGAGCTTTTGGGTGAAGGGGGGCCTGCCAGGGAGGAGCTGAGTGTGGCACAGCAAACCTGTCCCACATTAGAGGGTCTCAGACAGCAAGCTGTCAAACAGGCTAATGGGGATGTCAGTGACTCTCACAGAGTTTACTGGGAGGACAACCTCTTGTACACTGAGCATAGGGATCCTAAACCTGGAGCTGCCAGGAGATTAGTGATTCCTCAGGAGTACAGAAAGTTCCTCCTAACACTGGCACATGACATTCCCTTAGCTGGGCACCTGGGTCAAATGAAAACTTGGGACAGATTGGTACCATTGTTTCATTGGCCTAGGATGTCTGAGGACACAAATGAATTTTGCAAGTCCTGTGAAACCTGTCAAGCCAGTGGCAAGACAGGTGGCACTCCAAAGGCACCCCTTATCCCACTGCCTGTGGTTGGGGTTCCCTTTGAAAGGGTAGGGGTTGACATAGTTGGCCCCCTTGACCCTCCTACTGCTTCAGGCAATAGGTTTATCTTAGTGGTAGTGGACCATGCCACACGATATCCTGAAGCTATTCCTTTAAGGACCACTACAGCTCCTGCAGTGGCAAAGGCCCTCCTGGGAATATTTTCCAGGGTGGGCTTCCCAAAGGAAGTAGTATCAGACAGAGGAAGCAATTTCATGTCTGCATACTTAAAGGCCATGTGGAAGGAGTGTGGTGTAACGTACAAGTTCACAACACCCTATCATCCACAAACAAATGGACTGGTGGAGAGATTTAATAAAACTCTCAAAGGCATGATTATGGGTCTCCCTGAAAAACTCCGCAGGAGATGGGATATCCTTCTACCATGCCTCCTTTTTGCCTACAGGGAGGTACCCCAGAAAGGAGTGGGCTTCAGCCCCTTTGAACTTCTTTTTGGACACCCTGTTAGGGGTCCACTCACACTTGTAAAGGAGGGTTGGGAACAACCTTTAAAAGCTCCTAAGCAGGATATTGTGGATTATGTACTTGGCCTCAGATCAAGGATGGCTGAGTACATGAAAAAGGCCAGTAAAAACCTTCAGGCCAGCCAAGAGCTCCAGAAGCAATGGCATGATCAGAAGGCTGTTTTGGTTCAGTACCAACCAGGGCAGAAAGTGTGGGTCTTGGAGCCTGTGGCCCCAAGAGCACTCCAAGATAAATGGAGTGGACCCCACACAATTGTTGAGAAAAAGGGTGAAGTCACCTACTTGGTTGACTTAGGCACTGCCAGGAGTCCCCTTAGGGTGCTCCATGTCAACCGCCTAAAACCCTACTATGACAGGGCTGATCTCACCCTGCTCATGGCAACAGATGAGGGACAGGAAGAAGACAGTGATCCTCTACCTGATCTCTTCTCTTCCACAGATCAAGATGCTCTTGTGGAAGGTGTAGTTTTGGCTGATTGTCTTACTGCTGAGCAGAAAGACAATTGCACAAATCTCCTAGGACAATTTTCAGAACTCTTCTCTACTGTGCCAGGCACCACTTCTTGGTGTGAGCACACTATAGATACTGGAGACAGTTTACCTGTCAAAAGTAAGATCTATAGGCAGCCTGACCATGTCAGGGACTGCATAAAGCAAGAAGTTCAGAAAATGTTGGAACTAGGAGTGGTTGAGCACTCTGACAGTCCATGGGCTTCTCCTGTGGTACTGGTACCAAAACCCAATTCTAAAGATGGAAAGAAAGAAATGCGGTTTTGTGTAGACTATAGAGGTCTCAACTTGGTAACCAAAACTGATGCTCACCCTATACCCAGGGCAGATGAGCTCATAGATACACTGGCATCTGCCAAGTATCTAAGCACTTTTGATTTGACTGCAGGGTATTGGCAGATCAAATTGTCAGAAGATGCTAAACCTAAGACTGCATTTTCTACCATTGGAGGACATTACCAGTTTACTGTAATGCCTTTTGGTTTGAAAAATGCACCTGCCACTTTTCAGAGGTTGGTGAACACAGTCCTGCAAGGGCTGGAAGCTTTCAGTGCAGCATATTTGGACGATATAGCTGTCTTTAGCTCCAGCTGGGATGATCACCTGGTCCACCTATGGAAAGTTTTGGAGGCCCTGCAAAAGGCAGGCCTCACTATCAAGGCTTCAAAGTGCCAGATAGGGCAGGGTAAGGTGGTTTATCTGGGACACCTTGTTGGTGGGGAACAGATTGCACCATTTCAGGGGAAAATCCAAACAATTATTGATTGGGTTCCCCCTACCACTCAGACTCAGGTGAGAGCCTTCCTAGGCCTCACTGGGTATTACAGGAGGTTCATTAAGAACTATGGCTCCATTGCAGCCCCTCTTAATGACCTCACTTCCAAGAAAATGCCTAAAAAGGTATTATGGACAGCAAGCTGTCAGAAAGCTTTTGAGGAGCTGAAGCAGGCCATGTGCTCTGCACCTGTCCTGAAAAGCCCTTGTTACTCTAAAAAATTCTATGTCCAAACTGATGCATCTGAATTAGGAGTAGGGGCAGTCCTATCACAACTTAATTCTGAGGGCCAGGATCAACCTGTTGCTTTTATTAGTAGAAGGTTGACCCCTAGAGAAAAGCGTTGGTCTGCCATTGAGAGGGAGGCCTTTGCTGTGGTCTGGGCTCTGAAGAAGTTGAGGCCATACCTGTTTGGCACTCACTTCATTGTTCAGACAGACCACAAACCTCTACTTTGGCTAAAACAAATGAAAGGTGAAAATCCTAAATTGTTGAGGTGGTCCATATCCCTACAGGGAATGGACTATACAGTGGAACATAGACCTGGGAGTAGCCACTCCAATGCAGATGGACTCTCCAGATATTTCCACTTAGACAATGAAGACTCATCAGGTAATGGCTAGTCTTATTGTCCTTCGTTTGGGCGGGGGTTGTGTAGGAAAGTACCATCTTCCCTGGCATGTTACCCCCATTTTTCACTGTATATATGTTGTTTTAGTTGTATGTGTCACTGGGACCCTGGTAACCCAGGGCCCCAGTGCTCATAAGTGTGCCTGAATGTGTTACCTGTGTAGTGCCTAACTGTCTCACTGAGGCTCTGCTAATCAGAACCTCAGTGGTTATGCTCTCTCATTTCTTTCCAAATTGTCACTGACAGGCTAGTGACCATTTTTACCAATTTACATTGGCTTACTGGAACACCCTTATAATTCCCTAGTATATGGTACTGAGGTACCCAGGGTATTGGGGTTCCAGGAGATCCCTATGGGCTGCAGCATTTCTTTTGCCACCCATAGGGAGCTCTGACAATTCTTACACAGGCCTGCCACTGCAGCCTGAGTGAAATAACGTCCACGTTATTTCACAGCCATTTTACACTGCACTTAAGTAACTTATAAGTCACCTATATGTCTAACCTTTACCTGGTAAAGGTTAGGTGCAAAGTTACTTAGTGTGAGGGCACCCTGGCACTAGCCAAGGTGCCCCCACATTGTTCAGAGCCAATTCACTGAACTTCGTGAGTGCGGGGACACCATTACACGCGTGCACTACATATAGGTCACTACCTATATGTAGCTTCACCATGGTAACTCCGAATATGGCCATGTAACATGTCTATGATCATGGAATTGCCCCCTCTATGCCATCCTGGCATTGTTGGTACAATTCCATGATCCCAGTGGTCTGTAGCACAGACCCTGGTACTGCCAGACTGCCCTTCCTGGGGTTTCACTGCAGCTGCTGCTGCTGCCAACCCCTCAGACAGGCAGCTGCCCTCCTGGGGTCCAGCCAGGCCTGGCCCAGGATGGCAGAACAAAGAACTTCCTCTGAGAGAGGGTGTGACACCCTCTCCCTTTGGAAAATGGTGTGAAGGCAGGGGAGGAGTAGCCTCCCCCAGCCTCTGGAAATGCTTTGTTGGGCACAGATGTGCCCAATTCTGCATAAGCCAGTCTACACCGGTTCAGGGACCCCTTAGCCCCTGCTCTGGCGCGAAACTGGACAAAGGAAAGGGGAGTGACCACTCCCCTGACCTGCACCTCCCCTGGGAGGTGTCCAGAGCTCCTCCAGTGTGCTCCAGACCTCTGCCATCTTGGAAACAGAGGTGCTGCTGGCACACTGGACTGCTCTGAGTGGCCAGTGCCACCAGGTGACGTCAGAGACTCCTGCTGATAGGCTCCTTCAGGTGTTAGTAGCCTTTCCTCTCTCCTAGGTAGCCAAACCCTCTTTTCTGGCTATTTAGGGTCTCTGTCTCTGGGGAAACTTTAGATAACGAATGCATGAGCTCAGCCGAGTTCCTCTGCATCTCCCTCTTCACCTTCTGATAAGGAATCGACCGCTGACCGCGCTGGAAGCCTGCAAACCTGCAACATAGTAGCAAAGACGACTACTGCAACTCTGTAACGCTGATCCTGCCGCCTTCTCGACTGTTTTCCTGCTTGTGCATGCTGTGGGGGTAGTCTGCCTCCTCTCTGCACCAGAAGCTCCGAAGAAATCTCCCGTGGGTCGACGGAATCTTCCCCCTGCAACCGCAGGCACCAAAAAGCTGCATTACCGGTCCCTTGGGTCTCCTCTCAGCACGACGAGCGAGGTCCCTCGAATCCAGCGACGCTGTCCAAGTGACCCCCACAGTCCAGTGACTCTTCAGCCCAAGTTTGGTGGAGGTAAGTCCTTGCCTCACCTCGCTGGGCTGCATTGCTGGGAACCGCGACTTTGCAGCTACTCCGGCCCCTGTGCACTTCCGGCGGAAATCCTTCGTGCACAGCCAAGCCTGGGTCCACGGCACTCTAACCTGCATTGCACGACTTTCTAAGTTGGTCTCCGGCGACGTGGGACTCCTTTGTGCAACTTCGGCGAGCACCGTTTCACGCATCCTCGTAGTGCCTGTTTCTGGCACTTCTCCAGGTGCTACCTGCTTCAGTGAGGGCTCTTTGTCTTGCTCGACGTCCCCTCTCTCTTCAGGTCCAATTTGCGACCTCCTGGTTCCTCCTGGGCCCCAGCAGCGTCCAAAAACGCCAAACGCACGATTTGCGTGTAGCAAGGCTTGTTGGCGTCCTTCCGGCGGGAAAACACTTCTGCACGACTCTCCACGGCGAGAGGGATCCGTCCACCAAAGGGGAAGTCTCTAGCCCTTTTCGTTCCTGCAGAAACCTCAGCTTCTTCTGTCCAGTCGAAGCTCCTTTGCACCCGCAGCTGGCATTTCCTGGGCATCTGCCCATCTCCGACTTGCTTGTGACTTTTGGACTTGGTCCCCTTGTTCCACAGGTACCCTAGATTGGAAATCCACAGTTGTTGCATTGCTGGTTTGTGTCTTTCATGCATTATTCCTCTAACACGACTCTTTTGTCCTTAGGGGAACTTTAGTGCACTTTGCACTCACTTTTCAGGGTCTTGGGGAGGGTTATTTTGCTAACTCTCACTATTTTCTAATAGTCCCAGCGACCCTCTACAAGGTCACATAGGTTTGGGGTCCAGTCGTGGTTCGCATTCCACTTCTGGAGTATATGGTTGGTGTTGCCCCTATCCCTATGTTTCCCCATTGCATCCTATTGTAACTATACATTGTTTGCACTGTTTTCTAAGACTATACTGCATATTTTTGCTATTGTGTATATATATCTTGTGTATATTTCCTATCCTCTCACTGAGGGTACACTCTAAGATATTTTGGCATATTGTCATAAAAATAAAGTACCTTTATTTTTAGTATAACTGTGTATTGTGTTTTCTTGTGATATTGTGCATATGACACTAAGTGGTACTGTAGTAGCTTCACACGTCTCCTAGTTCAGCCTAAGCTGCTCTGCTAAGCTACCATTATCTATCAGCCTAAGCTGCTAGACACCCTATACACTAATAAGGGATAACTGGGCCTGGTGCAAGGTGCAAGTACCCCTTGGTACTCACTACAAGCCAGTCCAGCCTCCTACATTGGTTGTGCAGTGGTGGGATAAGTGCTTGAGACTACTTACCACTCTTGTCATTGTACTTTTCATAAGAGAAAAATATACAAAACAAGGTCAGTGTATATACACATAGCCAAAAAGTTTTGCATTTCCTCTTTTCACTCTTTTCTAAGTGCTGAAAAGTACTCCTAAACTTTCAAAAAGTTCTTAAAAGTTGAAAAAGTTTTTTTCTGTCTTTCCAAAAAGTTCTGAAAACTTTTTTCTCTTTTTCTATCACTTTAACTCTCTCTAAAAAAATGTCTGGTACAGGCCAAAATGTTGAACTGTCCAAAATTGCATATGATCACCTTAGCTGTAAAGGAGCAAGGAGTCTCTGCATAGAGAGAGGTTTGAGTGTAGGGAAGAATCCTTCTTTAGAACTGTTAATTAATATGCTTAGAGTACAGGATAAGGCCATAAGTGCCCAATCTGGTGAAAAAGTAGCTAATGGTTCTCAATCTGATCCAGGGACTCCCCCAGGAAAAGGTTCAGGAAAGAAACTTCTCAGCCTGCCCATTACTAGACAGTCTAGCATAGTTGGTACAGAGGTTGAATCACACCATACTGATGGTGTGCTCTCACATTATGCTGGTAGCCAAGCTGTTAGGGTGCCCTCTGTAAGGGACAGGTCTCCTTCTGTTCATTCCCATCATACCTCTGTATCTAGAAATGTCCCTCCCACCCACCCTGATGACAGATTGTTAGAAAGGGAGCTCAATAGATTGAGAGTGGAACAAACCAGACTGAAGCTCAAGAAGCAACAGCTGGATTTGGATAGACAGTCTTTAGAATTAGAGAAGGAAAGACAGAAGTTGGGTTTAGATACCCATGGTGGCAGCAGCAGTATTCCCCATAGTCATCCTGCAAAAGAGCATGATTCAAGGAATCTGCACAAGATAGTTCCCCCTTATAAGGAGGGGGATGACATTAACAAGTGGTTTGCTGCACTTGAGAGGGCCTGTGCTGTACAGGATGTCCCTCAAAAGCAGTGGGCTGCTATCCTATGGCTATCATTTAGTGGAAAAGGTAGGGATAGGCTCCTTACAGTGAAAGAAAATGATGCCAATAATTTCCAAGTTCTTAAGAATGCACTCCTGGATGGTTATGGCTTAACCACTGAACAGTACAGGATAAAGTTCAGAGAGACCAAAAAGGAGTCTTCACAAGACTGGGTTGATTTCATTGACCATTCAGTGAAGGCCTTGGAGGGGTGGTTACATGGCAGTAAAGTTACTGATTATGACAGCCTGTATAACTTAATCCTGAGAGAGCATATTCTTAATAATTGTGTGTCTGATTTGTTGCACCAGTACTTGGTGGACTCTGATCTGACCTCTCCCCAAGAATTGGGAAAGAAGGCAGACAAATGGGTCAGAACAAGAGTGAACAGAAAAGTTCATACAGGGGGTGACAAAGATGGCAACAAAAAGAAGGATGGTAAGTCTTCTGACAAGGGTGGGGACAAATCTAAAAATGAGTCTTCATCAGGCCCACAAAAACACTCTGGTGGGGGTGGTGGGCCCAAATCCTCCTTTAATCAGAACAAGGAAAAGAAACCATGGTGCTATTTATGTAAAATAAAAGGCCATTGGACAACAGATCCCAGTTGTCCAAAGAAAGGCACCACAGCTCCTACCACTACAACCCCTACTGCTACACCTAGTGTCCCTACTAATAGCAGTGGTGGTGGGAGCAAACCTACTAATAGCCAATCCAAGGGAGTAGCTGGGCTCACTTTTGGTAATTTAGTTGGGGTTGGTCTGATTAGGAAGACCACAGAGGCTACTTTAGTCTCTGAAGGGGCTATTGATTTAGCCACTTTGGTTGCTTGCCCCCATAACTTGGAGAAGTACAAGCAACTAACCCTAATAAATGGTGTTGAGGTCCAGGCCTACAGGGACACAGGTGCCAGTGTCACAATGGTGATTGAGAAACTGGTGCACCCTGAACAACACATACTTGGACACCAGTACCAAGTAACCGATGCTCACAACATAACACAAAGCCACCCCATGGCTGTTGTAAATCTCAACTGGGGGGGGGGGGGGGGGGTAACTGGTCCAAAGAAAGTTGTGGTAGCTTCAGATTTACCTGTAGACTGTCTATTAGGGAATGATTTGGAGACATCAGCTTGGTCAGATGTGGAGTTGGAGGCCCATGCAGCAATGCTGGGCATCCCAGGGCATATTTTTGCTTTGACAAGGGCTCAGGCCAAAAAGCAAAAAGGACAGGGAAGCTTGGATCCTGGAACAATGGACCAAGTGCTCCCTAAAGCTAGGGCTGGTAGAAGCAAACCACTTCCTACTATCCCTCCCTCTACAGTGGATTCAACTTCTGAGGAAGAAGAATTCCCTCCCTGTGCAGAACCTACACCAGAGGAGCTGGAAGCAGACACTGCTGAGCTTTTGGGTGAAGGGGGGCCTGCCAGGGAGGAGCTGAGTGTGGCACAGCAAACCTGTCCCACATTAGAGGGTCTCAGACAGCAAGCTGTCAAACAGGCTAATGGGGATGTCAGTGACTCTCACAGAGTTTACTGGGAGGACAACCTCTTGTACACTGAGCATAGGGATCCTAAACCTGGAGCTGCCAGGAGATTAGTGATTCCTCAGGAGTACAGAAAGTTCCTCCTAACACTGGCACATGACATTCCCTTAGCTGGGCACCTGGGTCAAATGAAAACTTGGGACAGATTGGTACCATTGTTTCATTGGCCTAGGATGTCTGAGGACACAAATGAATTTTGCAAGTCCTGTGAAACCTGTCAAGCCAGTGGCAAGACAGGTGGCACTCCAAAGGCACCCCTTATCCCACTGCCTGTGGTTGGGGTTCCCTTTGAAAGGGTAGGGGTTGACATAGTTGGCCCCCTTGACCCTCCTACTGCTTCAGGCAATAGGTTTATCTTAGTGGTAGTGGACCATGCCACACGATATCCTGAAGCTATTCCTTTAAGGACCACTACAGCTCCTGCAGTGGCAAAGGCCCTCCTGGGAATATTTTCCAGGGTGGGCTTCCCAAAGGAAGTAGTATCAGACAGAGGAAGCAATTTCATGTCTGCATACTTAAAGGCCATGTGGAAGGAGTGTGGTGTAACGTACAAGTTCACAACACCCTATCATCCACAAACAAATGGACTGGTGGAGAGATTTAATAAAACTCTCAAAGGCATGATTATGGGTCTCCCTGAAAAACTCCGCAGGAGATGGGATATCCTTCTACCATGCCTCCTTTTTGCCTACAGGGAGGTACCCCAGAAAGGAGTGGGCTTCAGCCCCTTTGAACTTCTTTTTGGACACCCTGTTAGGGGTCCACTCACACTTGTAAAGGAGGGTTGGGAACAACCTTTAAAAGCTCCTAAGCAGGATATTGTGGATTATGTACTTGGCCTCAGATCAAGGATGGCTGAGTACATGAAAAAGGCCAGTAAAAACCTTCAGGCCAGCCAAGAGCTCCAGAAGCAATGGCATGATCAGAAGGCTGTTTTGGTTCAGTACCAACCAGGGCAGAAAGTGTGGGTCTTGGAGCCTGTGGCCCCAAGAGCACTCCAAGATAAATGGAGTGGACCCCACACAATTGTTGAGAAAAAGGGTGAAGTCACCTACTTGGTTGACTTAGGCACTGCCAGGAGTCCCCTTAGGGTGCTCCATGTCAACCGCCTAAAACCCTACTATGACAGGGCTGATCTCACCCTGCTCATGGCAACAGATGAGGGACAGGAAGAAGACAGTGATCCTCTACCTGATCTCTTCTCTTCCACAGATCAAGATGCTCTTGTGGAAGGTGTAGTTTTGGCTGATTGTCTTACTGCTGAGCAGAAAGACAATTGCACAAATCTCCTAGGACAATTTTCAGAACTCTTCTCTACTGTGCCAGGCACCACTTCTTGGTGTGAGCACACTATAGATACTGGAGACAGTTTACCTGTCAAAAGTAAGATCTATAGGCAGCCTGACCATGTCAGGGACTGCATAAAGCAAGAAGTTCAGAAAATGTTGGAACTAGGAGTGGTTGAGCACTCTGACAGTCCATGGGCTTCTCCTGTGGTACTGGTACCAAAACCCAATTCTAAAGATGGAAAGAAAGAAATGCGGTTTTGTGTAGACTATAGAGGTCTCAACTTGGTAACCAAAACTGATGCTCACCCTATACCCAGGGCAGATGAGCTCATAGATACACTGGCATCTGCCAAGTATCTAAGCACTTTTGATTTGACTGCAGGGTATTGGCAGATCAAATTGTCAGAAGATGCTAAACCTAAGACTGCATTTTCTACCATTGGAGGACATTACCAGTTTACTGTAATGCCTTTTGGTTTGAAAAATGCACCTGCCACTTTTCAGAGGTTGGTGAACACAGTCCTGCAAGGGCTGGAAGCTTTCAGTGCAGCATATTTGGACGATATAGCTGTCTTTAGCTCCAGCTGGGATGATCACCTGGTCCACCTATGGAAAGTTTTGGAGGCCCTGCAAAAGGCAGGCCTCACTATCAAGGCTTCAAAGTGCCAGATAGGGCAGGGTAAGGTGGTTTATCTGGGACACCTTGTTGGTGGGGAACAGATTGCACCATTTCAGGGGAAAATCCAAACAATTATTGATTGGGTTCCCCCTACCACTCAGACTCAGGTGAGAGCCTTCCTAGGCCTCACTGGGTATTACAGGAGGTTCATTAAGAACTATGGCTCCATTGCAGCCCCTCTTAATGACCTCACTTCCAAGAAAATGCCTAAAAAGGTATTATGGACAGCAAGCTGTCAGAAAGCTTTTGAGGAGCTGAAGCAGGCCATGTGCTCTGCACCTGTCCTGAAAAGCCCTTGTTACTCTAAAAAATTCTATGTCCAAACTGATGCATCTGAATTAGGAGTAGGGGCAGTCCTATCACAACTTAATTCTGAGGGCCAGGATCAACCTGTTGCTTTTATTAGTAGAAGGTTGACCCCTAGAGAAAAGCGTTGGTCTGCCATTGAGAGGGAGGCCTTTGCTGTGGTCTGGGCTCTGAAGAAGTTGAGGCCATACCTGTTTGGCACTCACTTCATTGTTCAGACAGACCACAAACCTCTACTTTGGCTAAAACAAATGAAAGGTGAAAATCCTAAATTGTTGAGGTGGTCCATATCCCTACAGGGAATGGACTATACAGTGGAACATAGACCTGGGAGTAGCCACTCCAATGCAGATGGACTCTCCAGATATTTCCACTTAGACAATGAAGACTCATCAGGTAATGGCTAGTCTTATTGTCCTTCGTTTGGGCGGGGGTTGTGTAGGAAAGTACCATCTTCCCTGGCATGTTACCCCCATTTTTCACTGTATATATGTTGTTTTAGTTGTATGTGTCACTGGGACCCTGGTAACCCAGGGCCCCAGTGCTCATAAGTGTGCCTGAATGTGTTACCTGTGTAGTGCCTAACTGTCTCACTGAGGCTCTGCTAATCAGAACCTCAGTGGTTATGCTCTCTCATTTCTTTCCAAATTGTCACTGACAGGCTAGTGACCATTTTTACCAATTTACATTGGCTTACTGGAACACCCTTATAATTCCCTAGTATATGGTACTGAGGTACCCAGGGTATTGGGGTTCCAGGAGATCCCTATGGGCTGCAGCATTTCTTTTGCCACCCATAGGGAGCTCTGACAATTCTTACACAGGCCTGCCACTGCAGCCTGAGTGAAATAACGTCCACGTTATTTCACAGCCATTTTACACTGCACTTAAGTAACTTATAAGTCACCTATATGTCTAACCTTTACCTGGTAAAGGTTAGGTGCAAAGTTACTTAGTGTGAGGGCACCCTGGCACTAGCCAAGGTGCCCCCACATTGTTCAGAGCCAATTCACTGAACTTCGTGAGTGCGGGGACACCATTACACGCGTGCACTACATATAGGTCACTACCTATATGTAGCTTCACCATGGTAACTCCGAATATGGCCATGTAACATGTCTATGATCATGGAATTGCCCCCTCTATGCCATCCTGGCATTGTTGGTACAATTCCATGATCCCAGTGGTCTGTAGCACAGACCCTGGTACTGCCAGACTGCCCTTCCTGGGGTTTCACTGCAGCTGCTGCTGCTGCCAACCCCTCAGACAGGCAGCTGCCCTCCTGGGGTCCAGCCAGGCCTGGCCCAGGATGGCAGAACAAAGAACTTCCTCTGAGAGAGGGTGTGACACCCTCTCCCTTTGGAAAATGGTGTGAAGGCAGGGGAGGAGTAGCCTCCCCCAGCCTCTGGAAATGCTTTGTTGGGCACAGATGTGCCCAATTCTGCATAAGCCAGTCTACACCGGTTCAGGGACCCCTTAGCCCCTGCTCTGGCGCGAAACTGGACAAAGGAAAGGGGAGTGACCACTCCCCTGACCTGCACCTCCCCTGGGAGGTGTCCAGAGCTCCTCCAGTGTGCTCCAGACCTCTGCCATCTTGGAAACAGAGGTGCTGCTGGCACACTGGACTGCTCTGAGTGGCCAGTGCCACCAGGTGACGTCAGAGACTCCTGCTGATAGGCTCCTTCAGGTGTTAGTAGCCTTTCCTCTCTCCTAGGTAGCCAAACCCTCTTTTCTGGCTATTTAGGGTCTCTGTCTCTGGGGAAACTTTAGATAACGAATGCATGAGCTCAGCCGAGTTCCTCTGCATCTCCCTCTTCACCTTCTGATAAGGAATCGACCGCTGACCGCGCTGGAAACCTGCAAACCTGCAACATAGTAGCAAAGACGACTACTGCAACTCTGTAACGCTGATCCTGCCGCCTTCTCGACTGTTTTCCTGCTTGTGCATGCTGTGGGGGTAGTCTGCCTCCTCTCTGCACCAGAAGCTCCGAAGAAATCTCCCGTGGGTCGACGGAATCTTCCCCCTGCAACCGCAGGCACCAAAAAGCTGCATTACCGGTCCCTTGGGTCTCCTCTCAGCACGACGAGCGAGGTCCCTCGAATCCAGCGACGCTGTCCAAGTGACCCCCACAGTCCAGTGACTCTTCAGCCCAAGTTTGGTGGAGGTAAGTCCTTGCCTCACCTCGCTGGGCTGCATTGCTGGGAACGGCGACTTTGCAGCTACTCCGGCCCCTGTGCACTTCCGGCGGAAATCCTTCGTGCACAGCCAAGCCTGGGTCCACGGCACTCTAACCTGCATTGCACGACTTTCTAAGTTGGTCTCCGGCGACGTGGGACTCCTTTGTGCAACTTCGGCGAGCACCGTTTCACGCATCCTCGTAGTGCCTGTTTCTGGCACTTCTCCGGGTGCTACCTGCTTCAGTGAGGGCTCTTTGTCTTGCTCGACGTCCCCTCTCTCTTCAGGTCCAATTTGCGACCTCCTGGTCCCTCCTGGGCCCCAGCAGCGTCCAAAAACGCCAAACGCATGATTTGCGTGTAGCAAGGCTTGTTGGCGTCCTTCCGGCGGGAAAACACTTCTGCACGACTCTCCGCGGCGAGAGGGATCCGTCCACCAAAGGGGAAGTCTCTAGCCCTTTTCGTTCCTGCAGAAACCTCAGCTTCTTCTGTCCAGTCGAAGCTTCTTTGCACCCGCAGCTGGCATTTCCTGGGCATCTGCCCATCTCCGACTTGCTTGTGACTTTTGGACTTGGTCCCCTTGTTCCACAGGTACCCTAGATTGGAAATCCACAGTTGTTGCATTGCTGGTTTGTGTCTTTCCTGCATTATTCCTCTAACACGACTCTTTTGTCCTTAGGGGAACTTTAGTGCACTTTGCACTCACTTTTCAGGGTCTTGGGGAGGGTTATTTTGCTAACTCTCACTATTTTCTAATAGTCCCAGCGACCCTCTACAAGGTCACATAGGTTTGGGGTCCAGTCGTGGTTCGCATTCCACTTTTGGAGTATATGGTTTGTGTTGCCCCTATCCCTATGTTTCCCCATTGCATCCTATTGTAACTATACATTGTTTGCACTGTTTTCTAAGACTATACTGCATATTTTTGCTATTGTGTATATATATCTTGTGTATATTTCCTATCCTCTCACTGAGGGTACACTCTAAGATACTTTGGCATATTGTCATAAAAATAAAGTACCTTTATTTTTTGTATAACTGTGTATTGTGTTTTCTTGTGATATTGTGCATATGACACTAAGTGGTACTGTAGTAGCTTCACACGTCTCCTAGTTCAGCCTAAGCTGCTCTGCTAAGCTACCATTATCTATCAGCCTAAGCTGCTAGACACCCTATACACTAATAAGGGATAACTGGGCCTGGTGCAAGGTGCAAGTACCCCTTGGTACTCACTACAAGCCAGTCCAGCCTCCTACAATAACCACTGAGGTTCTGGTTAGCAGAGCCTCAGTGAGACCGTTAGTCACTACACAGGTAACACATTCAGGCACACTTATGAGCACTGGGGCTCTGGGATACCAGGGTCCCAGTGACACATACAACTAAAACAACATATATACAGTGAAAAATGGGGGTAACATGCCAGGCAAGATGGTACTTTCCTACACATACCCCCCCCCCCCCCCCCCCCCCAACGAAGGACAATAAGACTAGCCATGACCTGATGAATCTTCATTGTCTAAGTGGAAATATCTGGAGAGTCCATCTGCATTGGAGTGGCTACTCCCAGGTCTATGTTCCACTGTATAGTCCATTCCCTGTAGGGATATGGACCACCTCAATAATTTAGGATTTTCACCTTTCATTTGTTTTAGCCAAAGTAGAGTTTTGTGGTCTGTCTGAACAATGAAGTGAGTGCCAAACAGGTATGGCCTCAACTTCTTCAAAGCCCAGACCACAGCAAAGGCCTCCCTCTCTATGGCAGACCAACGTTTTTCTCTAGCGGTCAACCTCCTAATAATAAAAGCAACAGGTTGATCCTGGCCCTCAGAATTAAGTTGTGATAGGACTGCCCCTACTCCTAATTCAGATGCATCAGTTTGGACATAGAATTTTTTAGAGTAACAAGGGCTTTTCAGGACAGGTGCAGAGCACATGGCCTGCTTCAGCTCCTCAAAAGCTTTCTGACAGTTTGCTGTCCATAATACCTTTTTAGGCATTTTCTTGGATGTGAGGTCATTAAGAGGGTCTGCAATGGAGCCATAGTTCTTAATGAACCTCCTGTAATACCCAGTGAGGCCTAGGAAGGCTCTCGCCTGAGTCTGAGTGGTAGGGGGAACCCAATCAATAATTGTTTGGATTTTCCCCTGAAGTGGTGCAATCTGTTCCCCACCAACAAGGTGTCCCAGATAAACCACCTTACCCTGCCCTATCTGGCACTTTGAAGCCTTGATAGTGAGGCCTGCCTTTTGCAGGGCCTCCAAAACTTTCCATAGGTGGACCAGGTGATCATCCCAGCTGGAGCTAAAGACAGCTATATCGTCCAAATATGCTGCACTGAAAGCCTCCAGCCCTTGCAGGACTGTGTTCACCAACCTTTGAAAAGTGGCAGGTGCATTTTTCAAACCAAAAGGCATTACTGTAAATTGGTAATGGCCTCCAATGGTTGAAAATGCAGTTTTAGGTTTAGCATCTTCTGACAATTTGATCTGCCAATACCCTGCAGTCAAATCAAAAGTGCTTAGATACTTGGCAGATGCCAGTGTATCTATGAGCTCATCTGCCCTGGGTATTGGGTGAGCATCAGTTTTGGTTACCAGGTTGAGACCTCTATAGTCTACACAAAACCGCATTTCCTTCTTTCCATCTTTGGAATGGGGTTTTGGTACAAGTACCACAGGAGAAGCCCATGGACTTTCAGAGTGCTCAACCACTCCCAGTTCTAACATTTTCTGCACCTCTTGCTTTATGCAGTCCCTGACATGGTCAGGCTGCCTATAGATCTTACTTTTGACAGGTAAACTGTCTCCAGTATCTATAGTGTGCTCACACCAAGAAGTGGTACCTGGCACAGTAGAGAAGAGTTCAGAGAATTGATCTAGGAGATTTATGCAATGGTCTTTCTGCTCAGCAGTAAGACAATCTGCCAAAACTACACCTTCCACAAGAGCATCTTGTTCTGTGGAAGAGAAGAGATCAGGTAGAGGATCACTGTCTTCTTCCTGTCACTCATCAGTTGCCATGAGCAGGGTGAGATCAGCCCTGTCATAGTAGGGTTTCAGGCGGTTGACATGGAGCACCCTAAGGGGACTCCTGGCAGTGCCTAAGTCAACTAAATAGGTGACTTCACCCTTTTTCTCAACAATTGTGTGGGGTCCACTCCATTTATCTTGGAGTGCTCTTGGGGCCACAGGCTCCAAGACCCACACTTTCTGCCCTGGTTGGTACTGAACCAAAACAGCCTTCTGATCATGCCATTGCTTCTGGAGCTCTTGGCTGGCCTGAAGGTTTTTACTGGCCTTTTTCATATACTCAGCCATCCTTGATCTGAGGCCAAGTACATAGTCCACAATATCTTGTTTTGGAGCTTTTAAAGGTTGTTCCCAACCCTCCTTGACAAGTGTGAGTGGACCCCTAACAGGGTGTCCAAAAAGAAGTTCAAAGGGGCTGAAGCCCACTCCTTTTTGGGGTACCTCCCTGTAGGCAGAAAGGAGGCATGGTAGAAGGATATCCCATCTCCTGCAGAGTTTTTCAGGGAGACCCATAATCATGCCTTTGAGAGTTTTATTAAATCTCTCCACCAGTCCATTTGTTTGTGGATGATAGGGTGTAGTGAACTTATAAGTCACACCACACTCCTTCCACATGGCCTTTAAGTATGCAGACATGAAATTGCTTCCTCTGCCTGATACTACTTCCTTTGGGAAGCCCACCCTAGAAAATATTCCCAGGAGGGCCTTTGCCACTGCAGGTGCTGTAGTGGTCCTTAAAGGAATTGATTCAGGATATCTTGTGGCATGGTCCACTACCACCAAGATAAACCTATTGCCTGAAGCAGTAGGGGGGCCAACTATGTCAACCCCTACCCTTTCAAAGGGAACCCGAACCACAGGCAGTGGAATAAGGGGTGCCTTTGGGGTGCCACCTGTCTTGCCACTGGCTTGACAGGTTTCACAGGACTTACAAAACTCTTTTGTGTCCTCAGACATCCTAGGCCAATGAAACAAGGGAACAAGCCTGTCCCAAGTTTTCATTTGACCCAGATGCCCAGCTAGGGGAATGTCGTGGGCAAGAGTTAGGAGGAACTTTCTGTACTCCTGAGGAATCACTAATCTCCTGGCAGCTCCAGGTTTAGGATCCCTTGCCTCTGTGTACAAGAGGTTGTCCTCCCAGTAAGCTCTGTGAGAGTCACTGACATCCCCATTAGCCTGTTTGACAGCTTGCTGTCTTAGACCCTCTAATGTGGGACAGGTTTGCTGTGCCACACTCAGCTCCTCTCTGGCAGGCCCCCCTCCACCCAAAAGCTCAGCAGTGTCTGCTTCAAGCTCCTCTGGTGTAGGTTCTGCACAGGGAGGGAATTCTTCTTCCTCAGAAGTTGAATCCACTGTAGAGGGAGGGATAGTAGGAAGTGGTTTGCTTCTACTAGCCCTAGCTTTAGGGAGCACTTGGTCCATTGTTCCAGGATCCAAGCTTCCCTGTCCTTTTTGCTTTTTGGCCCGAGCCCTGGTTAAAGCAAAAATATGCCCTGGGATGCCCAGCATTGCTGCATGGGCCTCCAACTCCACATCTGACCAAGCTGATGTCTCCAAATCATTTCCTAGTAGACAGTCTACAGGTAAATCTGTGGCTACCACAACTTTCTTTGGACCAGTAACCCCCCCCCCCCCACCCCCCCCCCCCCTTCCAGTTGAGATTAACAACAGCCATGGGGTGGCTAAGTGTGTTGTTGTGAGCATCGGTTACTTGGTACTGGTGACCAAGTAGGTGTTGTTCAGGGTGGACCAGTTTCTCTATGACCATAGTCACACTGGCTCCAGTGTCCCTGTAGGCCTGAACCTCAACACCATTTATTAGGGGTAGCTGCTTGTACTTATCCATATTAAGGGGACAAGCAACTAAGGTGGCTAAATCAATAGCCCCCTCAGAGACTAACACAGCCTCTGTGGCCTCCCTAACAAGGCCAACCCCAACTAAGTTACCAATAGTGAGCCCAGCTACTCCCTTGGATTGGCTATTAGTAGGTTTGCTCCCACCACCACTGCTATTAGTAGGGACACTAGGGGTAGCAGTAGGGGTTGTAGTGGTAGGAGGCTTGGTGCTTTTCTTTGGACAACTGGGATCTGTTGTCCAATGGCCTTTTACTTTACATAAATAGCACCATGGTTTCTTTTCTTTGTTTTGATTAAAGGAGGATTTGGGCCCACCACCCCACCAGAGTTTTTTTGTGGGCCTGATGAAGACTCATTTTTAGATTTGTCCCCACCCTTGTCAGAAGACTTACCATCCTTCTTTTTGTTGCCATCTTTGTCACCCCCTGTATGAACTTTTCTGTTCACCCTTGTTCTTATCCATTTGTCTGCCTTCTTTCCCAATTCTTGGGGAGAGGTCAGATCAGAGTCCACCAAGTACTGGTGCAACAAATCAGACACACAATTATTAAGAATATGCTCTCTCAAGATCAAGTTATACAGGCTGTCATAATCAGTAACTTTACTGCCATGTAACCACCCCTCCAAGGCCTTCACTGAATGGTCAATTAAATCAACCCAGTCTTGTGAAGACTCCTTTTTGGTCTCTCTGAACTTTATCCTGTATTGTTCAGTGGTTAAGCCATAACCATCCAGGAGTGCATTCTTAAGAACTGTAAAATTATTGGCATCACTTTCTTTCACAGTAATGAGCCTATCCCTACCTTTTCCACTAAATGATAGCCATAGGATAGCAGCCCACTGCCTTTGAGGGACATCCTGTACAACACAGGCCCTCTCAAGTGCAGCAAACCACTTGTTAATGTCATCCCCTCCTTATAAGGGGGAACTATCTTATGCAGATTCCTGGAATCATGCTCTTTTGCAGGATGACTATGGGGAATACTGCTGCTGCCACCATGGGTTTCTAAACCCACCTTCTGTCTTTCCTTCTCTAGTTCTAAAGACTGTCTATCCAAATCCAGCTGTTGCTTTTTAAGCTTCAGTCTGGTTTGTTCCACCCTCAACTTATTGAGTTCCCTCTCTAACAATCTGTCATCAGGGTTGGTGGGAGGGACATTCCTAGATACAGAGGTATGAATGGGAATGAACAGAAGGAGACCTGTCCCTTACAGAGGGCACCCTAACAGCTTGGCTAACAGAAACATCAGTACCACTGTGGTGAGAATAAATGCTTTTGCTATGATGTGAGACAACACTATTTGTATGGTGTGGCTCTTCATCATTACCAACTATGCTAGACTGTCTAGTAATGGGCAGGCTAGGAAGTTTCTTTCCTGAACTTTTTCCTGGGGGAGTCCCTGGATCAGGTTGGGAACCATTAGCTACTTTTTCAACAGATGGGGCACTTTTAGCCTTATCTTGTTCTCTAAGCATGTCAAGTAACAGTTCTAAGGAAGGATTCTTCCCTACACTCAAACCTCTCTCTACACAGAGACTCCTTGCTCCTTTCCAGCTAAGGTGGTCATATGCAAGTTTGGACAGATCAACATTTTGGCCTGTGCCAGACATTTTTAGAGAGAGTTAAAGTGATAGAAAAAGAAAAAAACTTTTCAGAACTTTTTAGAACTACAGAAAAAAAACTTTTAAAACGTTTTAGAACTTTTTAGAAAGTTTAGAAGTACTTTTCAGCACTTAGAAAAGAGTGAAAAGAGGAAATGCAAAACTTTTTGGTTATGTGTATATACACTGAAATTGTTTTGTATATTTTTCTCTTATGAAAAGTACAATGACAAGAGTGGTAAGTAGTCTCAAAGCACTTATCCCACCGCTGCACAACCAATGTAGGAGGCTGGACTGGCTTGTAGTGAGTACCTAGGGGTACTTGCACCAGGCCCAGTTATCCCTTATTAGTGTATAGGGTGTCTAGCAGCATAGGCTGATAGATAATGGTAGCTTAGCAGAGCAGCTTAGGCTGAACTAGGAGACGAGTGAAGCTGCTACAGTAAAAATTTAAAATGTAAATTAGCACTTGTATAGCGCACTACTCACCCGTTAGGGTCTCAAGGCGCTGTACTCATACCGCTATGGAACCCCTCCTGGCTTTTCCCTGTGAGGCGCCCACTCCTGAGCACCCCCAGGGTGAAGCCAGGCATCCAAGCGCTGTTGGGGCCGTTGTGGAGATTAAGCAAGCTATTGCCCAGAGTTGCAGAGTGGGACCCATGAATTAGATTAGGCACCGAGGCGAGAATTATCTGGTCAAGGGGAATTGAGCCCAAGACCTGCAGAAGCAGGACTTGAACCCTGGTCTTGAGCCAGATCTCTGCTTCAGGGTCTGCCGCTCTAACCATTGAGCCACACTTCTCCACCATTGAGCCACACTTCTCCACTTACCACAGTACCACTTAGTGTCACATGCACAATATCATAAGAAAACACAATACACAGTTATACTAAAAATAAAGGTTCTTTATTTTTATGACAATATGCCAAAGTATCTCAGAGTGTACCCTCAGTGAGAGGATAGGAAATATACACAAGATATATATACACAATACCAAAAATATGCAGTATAGTCTTAGAAAACAGTGCAAACAATGTATAGTTACAATAGGATGCAAAGGGGACACATAGGGATAGGGGCAACACAAACCATACACTCCAAAAGTGGAATGCGAACCACGAATGGACCCCAAACCTATGTGACCTTGTAGAGGGTCGCTGGGACTATTAGAAAATAGTGAGAGTTAGAAAAATAACCCTCCCCAAGACCCTGAAAAGTGAGTGCAAAGTGTACTAAAGTTCCCCTAAGGACAAAGAAGTTGTGTTAGAGGAATAATGCAGGAAAGACACAAACCAACAATGTAACAACGATGGATTTCCAATCTTGGGTACCTGTGGAACAAGGGGACCAAGTCCAAAAGTCACAAGCAAGTCGGAGATGGGCAGATGCCCAGGAAATGCCAGCTGCGGGTGCAAAGAAGCTTCTACTGGACAGAAGAAGCTGAGGTTTCTGCAGGAACGAAAAGGGCTAGAGACTTCCCCTTTGGTGGACGGATCCCTCTCGCCTTGGAGAGTCGTGCAGAAGTGTTTTCCCGCCGGAAGAACGCCAACAAGCCTTGCTAGCTGCAAATTGTGCGGTTAGCGTTTTTGGACGCTGCTGTGGCCCAGGAAGGACCAGGATGTCGCAAATTGCGCCAGGAGGTAGAGGGGACGTCGAGCAAGGCAAGGAGCCCTCTCAGCAGCAGGTAGCACCCGGAGAAGTGCCAGAAACAGGCACTACGAGGATGCGTGAAACGGTGCTCACCCGAAGTTACACAAAGGAGTCCCACGTCACCGGAGACCAACTTAGAAAGTCGTGCAATGCAGGTTAGAGTGCCGTGGACCCAGGCTTGGCTGTGCACAAAGGATTTCCACCAGAAGTGCACAGGGGCCGGAGTAGCTGCAAAAGTCGCGGTTCCCAGCAATGCAGTCTAGCGAGGTGAGGCAAGGACTTACCTCCACCAAACTTGGACTGAAGAGTCACTGGACTGTGGGAGTCACTTGGACAGAGTTGCTGGATTCGAGGGACCTCGGTCGTCGTGCTGAGAGGAGACCCAAGGGACCGGTAATGCAGCTTTTTGGTGCCTGCGGTTGCAGGGGGAAGATTCCGTCGACCCACGGGAGATTTCTTCAGAGCTTCTAGTGCAGAGGGGAGGCAGACTACCCCCACAGCATGCACCACCAGGAAAACAGTCGAGAAGGCGGCAGGATCAGCGTTACAGAGTTGCAGTAGTCGTCTTTGCTACTATGTTGCAGTTTTGCAGGCTTCCAGCGCGGTCAGCAGTCGATTCCTTGGCAGAAGGTGAAGAGAGAGATGCAGAGGAACTCGGATGAGCTCTTGCATTCGTTATCTAAAGTTTCCCCAGAGACAGAGACCCTGAATAGCCAGAAAAGAGGGTTTGGCTACCTAGGAGAGAGGATAGGCTAGCAACACCTGAAGGAGCCTATCACAAGGAGTCTCTGACGTCACCTGGTGGCACTGGCCACTCAGAGCATTCCAGTGTGCCTGCAGCACCTCTGTTTCCAAGATGGCAGAGGTCTGGAGCACACTGGAGGAGCTCTGGACACCTCCCAGGGGAGGTGCAGGTCAGGGGAGTGGTCACTCCCCTTTCCTTTGTCCAGTTTCGTGCCAGAGCAGGGCTAAGGGGTCCCCTGAACCGGTGTAGACTGGCTTATGCAGAATTGGGCACATCTGTGCCCAAGAAAGCATTTCCAGAGGCTGGGGGAGGCTACTCCTCCCCTGCCTTCACACCATTTTCCAAAGGGAGAGGGTGTAACACCCTCTCTCAGAGGAAGTTCTTTGTTCTGTCATCCTGGGCCAGGCCTGGCTGGACCCCAGGAGGGCAGATGCCTGTCTGAGGGGTTGGCAGCAGCAGCAGCTGCAGTGAAACCCCAGGAAAGGCAGTTTGGCAGTACCAGGGTCTGTGCTACAGACCACTGGGATCATGGGATTGTGCCAACTATGCCAGGATGGTATAGAGGGGGCAATTCCATGATCATAGACATGTTACATGGCCATATTCGGAGTTACCATTGTGAAGCTACATATAGGTAGTGACCTATATGTAGTGCACGCGTGTAATGGTGTCCCCGCACTCACAAAGTCCGGGGAATTGGCCCTGAACAATGTGGGGGCACCTTGGCTAGTGCCAGGGTGCCCTCACACTAAGTAACTTTGCACCTAACCTTTACCAGGTAAAGGTTAGACATATAGGTGACTTATAAGTTACTTAAGTGCAGTGTAAAATGGCTGTGAAATAACGTGGACGTTATTTCACTCAGGCTGCAGTGGCAGGCCTGTGTAAGAATTGTCAGAGCTCCCTATGGGTGGCAAAAGAAATGCTGCAGCCCATAGGGATCTCCTGGAACCCCAATACACTGGGTACCTCAGTACCATATACTAGGGAATTATAAGGGTGTTCCAGTAAGCCAATGTAAATTGGTAAAATTGGTCACTAGCCTGTTAATGACAATTTGGAAAGAAATGAGAGAGCATAACCACTGAGGTTCTGGTTAGCAGAGCCTCAGTGAGACAGTTAGTCACTACACAGGTAACACATTCAGGCACACTTATGAGCCCTGGGGCCCTGGGATACCAGGGTCCCAGTGACACATACAACTAAAACAACATATATACAGTGAAAAATGGGGGTAACATGCCAGGCAAGATGGTACTTTCCTACACTATGTGACCTTGTAGAGGGTCGCTGGGACTGTAAGAAAACAGTGAGGGTTAGAAAAATAGCCCACCCCAAGACCCTGAAAAGTGAGTGCAAAGTGCACTAAAGTTCCCCAAAGGACACAGAAGTCGTGATAGGGGAATTCTGCAGGAAAGACACAAACCAGCAATGCAACAACGATGGATTTCCAAACGAGGGTACCTGTGGAACAAGGGGACCAAGTCCAAAAGTCAAAAGCAAGTCGGAGATCGGCAGATGCCCAGGAAATGCCAGCTGTGGGTGCAAAGAAGCTGCTACTAGGCAGTAGAAGCTGAGGATTCTGCAGGAACGACAAGGGCTAGAAACTTCCCCTTTGGAGGATGGATGTCCCACGTCGTGAAGAGTCGTGCAGAAGTGTTTTCCCTCAGAAAGACCGCCAACAAACCTTGCTAGCTGCAAATCGTGCGGTTAGGGTTTTTGGATGCTGCTGTGGCCCAGGAGGGACCAGGATGTCGCCAATTGCGTCAGGGGACAGAGGGGGCGCCCAGCAAGACAAGGAGCCCTCTCAGAAGCAGGCAGCACCCGCAGAAGTGCCGGAACAGGCACTACGAAGAGGAGTGAAACGGTGCTCACCCGAAGTTGCACAAAGGAGTCCCACGCCGCGGGAGGACTACTTAGAAAGTCGTGCAATGCAGGTTAGAGTGCCGTGGACCCAGGCTTGGCTGTGCACAAAGGATTTCCGCCGGAAGTGCACAGAGGCCGGAGTAGCTGCAAAAGACGCGGTTCCCAGCAATACAGTCTGTCGTGGGGAGGCAAGGACTTACCTCCACCAAACTTGGACTGAAGAGTCACTGGACTGTGGGAGTCACTTGGACAGAGTTGCTGGATTCAAGGGACCTCGCTCGTCGTGCTGAGAGGAGACCCAGGGGACCGGTGATGCAATTCTTTGGTGCCTGCGGTAGCAGGGGGAAGATTCCGTCGACCCACAGGAGATTTCTTCGGAGCTTCTAGTGCAGAGAGGAGGCAGACTACCCCCACAGCATGCACCACCAGGAAAACAGTCGAGAAGGCGGCAGGATCAGCGTTACAGAGTTGCAGTAGTCGTCTTAGCTACTATGTTGCAGTTTTGCAGGCTTCCAGCGCGGTCAGCAGTCGATTCCTTGGCAGAAGGTGAAGAGAGAGATGCAGAGGAACTCTGATGAGCTCTTGCATTCGTTATCTAAGGAATTCCCCAAAGCAGAGACCCTAAATAGCCAGAAAAGAGGGTTTGGCTACTTAGGAGAGAGGATAGGCTAGCAACACCTGAAGGAGCCTATCAGAAGGAGTCTCTGACGTCACCTGCTGGCCCTGGCCACTCAGAGCAGTCCAATGTGCCAGCAGCACCTCTGTTTCCAAGATGGCAGAGGTCTGGAGCACACTGGAGGAGCACTGGGCACCTCCCAGGGGAGGTGCAGGTCAGGGGAGTGGTCACTCCCCTTTCCTTTGTCCAGTTTCGCGCCAGAGCAGGGCTGAGGGGTCCCTGAACCGGTGTAGACTGGCTTATGCAGAAATGGGCACCATCTGTGCCCATGAAAGCATTTCCAGAGGCTGGGGGAGGCTACTCCTCCCCTTCCTTAACACCTTTTTCCAAAGGGAGAGGGTGTAACACCCTCTCTCTGAGGAAGTCCTTTGTTCTGCCTTCCTGGGCCAAGCCTGGCTGGACCCCAGGAGGGCAGAAACCTGTCTGAAGGGTTGGCAGCAGCAGCAGCTGCAGTGAAACCCCTGAAAAGGCAGTTTGGCAGTACCCGGGTCTGTGCTAGAGACCCGTGGGATCATGGGATTGTGCCAACAATGCCAGGATGGCATTGAGGGGGCAATTCCATGATCATAGACATGTTACATGGCCATATTCGGAGTTACCATTGTGAAGCTATACATAGGTAGTGACCTATGTGTAGTGCACGCGTGTAATAGTGTCCCCGCACTCACAAAGTCCGGGGAATTTGCCCTGAACCATGTGGGGGCACCTTGGCTAGTGCCAGGGTGCCCACACACTAAGTAACTTTGCACCTAACCTTTACCAGGTAAAGGTTAGACATATAGGTGACTTATAAGTTACTTAAGTGCAGTGGTAATTGGCTGTGAAATAACGTGGACGTTATTTCACTCAGGCTGCAGTGGCAGGCCTGTGTAAGAATTGTCAGAGCTCCCTATGGGTGGCAAAAGAAATGCTGCAGCCCATAGGGATCTCCTGGAACCCCAATACCCTGGGTACCTCAGTACCATATACTAGGGAATTATGAGGGTGTTCCAGTATGCCAATGTAAATTGGTGAAATTGGTCACTAGCCTGTTAGTGACAATTTGGAAAGAAATGAGAGAGCATAACCACTGAGGTTCTGGATAGCAGAGCCTCAGTGAGACAGTTAGTCATAACACAGGTAACACATACAGGGCACACTTATGAGCACTGGGGCCCTGGCTGACAGGGTCCCAGTGACACATACAACTAAAACAACATATATACAGTGAAAAATGGGGGTAACATGCCAGGCAAGATGGTACTTTCCTACAGTCTCTGAGGTCACCTGCTGGCACTGGCCACTCAGAGCAGTCCAGTGGGCCACAGACACCTCTGTTTCCAAGATGGCAGACGTGTGGGACAAACTGGAGGAGCTTTGGGCACCTCCCCTGGGAGGTACAGGTCAGGGGAGTGGTCACTCCCCTTTCCTTTGTCCAGTTTCGCGCCAGAGCAGGGCTGGGGGATCCCTAAACCGGTGTAGACTGGCTTATGCAGAGGTGGGCACCATCTGTGCCCATCAAAGCATTTCCAGAGGCTGGGGGAGGCTACTCCTCCTCAGTCTTTGTAGGAGGCTGGACTGGCTTGTAGTGAGTACCAAGGGGTACTTGCACCTTGCACCAGGCCCAGTTATCCCTTATTAGTGTATAGGGTGTCTAGCAGCTTAGGCTGATAGATAATGGTAGCTTAGCAGAGCAGCTTAGGCTGAACTAGGAGACGTGTGAAGCTACTACAGTACCACTTAGTGTCATATGCACAATATCATAAGAAAACACAATACACAGTTATACTAAAAATAAAGGTACTTTATTTTTATGACAATATGCCAAAGTATCTTAGAGTGTACCCTCAGTGAGAGGATAGGAAATATACACAAGATATATATACACAATAGCAAAAATATGCAGTATAGTCTTAGAAAACAGTGCAAACAATGTATAGTTACAATAGGATGCAATGGGGAAACATAGGGATAGGGGCAACACAAACCATAAACTCCAAAAGTGGAATGCGAACCACGAATGGACCCCAAACCTATGTGACCTTGTAGAGGGTCGCTGGGACTATTAGAAAATAGTTAGAGTTAGAAAAATAACCCTCCCCAAGACCCTGAAAAGTGAGTGCAAAGTGCACTAAAGTTCCCCTAAGGACAAAGAAGTCGTGTTAGAGGAATAATGCAGGAAAGACACAAACCAACAATGCAACAACGCTGGATTTCCAATCTGGGGTACCTGTGGAACAAGGGGACCAAGTCCAAAAGTCACAAGCAAGTCGGAGATGGGCAGATGCCCAGGAAATGCCAGCTGCGGGTGCAAAGAAGCTTCTACTGGACAGAAGAAGCTGCGGTTTCTGCAGGAACGCAAAGGGCTAGAGACTTCCCCTTTGGAGGACGGATCCCTCTCGCCTTGTAGAGTCGTGCAGAAGTGTTTTCCCGCCAAAAGAACGCCAACAAGCCTTGCTAGCTGCAAATCGTGCGGTTAGCGTTTTTGGATGCTGCTATGGCCCAGGAGGGACCAGGAGGTCGCAAATTGGACCAGGAGGTAGAGGGGACGTCGAGCAAGACAAGGAGCCCTCTTAGCAGCAGGTAGCACCCGGAGAAGTGCCAGAAACAGGCACTACGAGGATGCGTGAAACGGTGCTCACCCGAAGTTGCACAAAGAAGTCCCACGTCGCCGGAGAACAACTTAGGAGGTCGTGCAATGCAGGTTAGAGTGCCGTGGACCCAGGCTGGACTGTGCACAAAGGATTTCCGCCGGAAGTGCACGGAGGCCGGAGTAGCTGCAAAAGTTGCGGTTCCCAGCAATGCAGTCTAGCGAGGTGAGGCAAGGACTTACCTCCACCAAACTTGGACTGAAGAGTCACTGGACTGTGGGAGTCACTTGGACAGAGTTGCTGGATTCGAGGGACCTCGCTCGTCGTGCTGAGAGGAGACCCAAGCGACCGGTAATGCAGCTTTTTGGTGCCTGCGGTTGCAGGGGGAAGATTCCGTCGACCCACGGGAGATTTCTTCGGAGCTTCTAGTGCAGAGAGGAGGCAGACTACCCCCACAGCATGCACCACCAGGAAAACAGTCGAGAAGGCGGCAGGATCAGCGTTACAGAGTTGCAGTAGTCGTCTTTGCTACTATGTTGCAGGTTTGCAGGCTTCCAGCGCGGTCAGCAGTCGATTCCTTGGCAGAAGGTGAAGAGAGAGATGCAGAGGAACTCGGATGAGCTCTTGCATTCGTTATCTAAAGTTTCCCCAGAGACAGAGACCCTAAATAGCCAGAAAAGAGGGTTTGGCTACCTAGGAGAGAGGATAGGCTAGCAACACCTGAAGGAGCCTATCAGAAGGAGTCTCTGACGTCACCTGGTGGCACTGGCCACTCAGAGCAGTCCAGTGTGCCAGCAGCACCTCTGTTTCCAAGATGGCAGAGGTCTGGAGCACACTGGAGGAGCTCTGGACACCTCCCAGGGGAGGTGCAGGTCAGGGGAGTGGTCACTCCCCTTTCCTTTGTCCAGTTTCGCGCCAGAGCAGGGCTAAGGGGTCACCTGAACCGGTGTAGACTGGCTTATGCAGAATTGGGCACATCTGTGCCCAAGAAAGCATTTCCAGAGGCTGGGGGAGGCTACTCCTCCCCTGCCTTCACACCATTTTCCAAAGGGAGAGGGTGTAACACCCTCTCTCAGAGGAAGTCCTTTGTTCTGCCATCCTGGGCCAGGCCTGGCTGGACCCCAGGAGGGCAGAAACCTGTCTGAGGGGTTGGCAGCAGCTGCAGTGAAACCCCAGGAAAGGCAGTTTGGCAGTACCAGGGTCTATGCTACAGACCACTGGGATCATGGGATTGTGCCAACTATGCCAGGATGGCATAGAGGGGGCAATTCCATGATCATAGACATGTTACATGGCCATATTCGGAGTTACCATTGTGAAGCTACATATAGGTAGTGACCTATATGTAGTGCACGCGTGTAATGGTGTTCCCGCACTCACAAAGTCCGGGAAATTGGCCCTGAACAATGTGGGGGCACCTTGGCTAGTGCCAGGGTGCCCTCACACTAAGTAACTTTGCACCTAACCTTTACCAGGTAAAGGTTAGACATATAGGTGACTTATAAGTTACTTAAGTGCAGTGTAAAATGGCTGTGAAATAACATGGACGTTATTTCACTCAGGCTGCAGTGGCAGGCCTGTGTAAGAATTGTCAGAGCTCCCTATGGGTGGCAAAAGAAATGCTGCAGCCCATAGGGATCTCCTGGAACCCCAATACCCTGGGTACCTCAGTACCATATACTAGGGAATTATGAGGGTGTTCCAGTAAGCCAATGTAAATTGGTAAAATTGGTCACTAGCCTGTTAGTGACAATTTGAAAGAAATGAGAGAGCATAACCACTGAGGTTCTGGTTAGCAGAGCCTCAGTGAGACAGTTAGGCATCACACAGGGAACACATACCTATAGGTCACAAACTTATGAGCACTGGGATCCTAACTAGCAGGGTCCCAGTGACACATAACAAACATACTGAAAACATAGGGTTTTCACTATGAGCACTGGCCCCTGGCTAGCAGGATACCAGTGAGAAAGTGAAAACACCCTGACATACACTCACAAACAGGCCAAAAGTGGGGGTAACAAGGCTAGAAAGAGGCTACTTTCTCATAGCCTTCACACCTATTTCCAAAGGGAGAGGGTGTTACAACCTCTCTCAGAGGAAATCCTTTGTTCTGTCTTCCTGGGCCAGGGCTTCCTGGACCCCACGACGGCAGAAACGTGTCTGAGGGGTTGGCAGCAGCTGCTGTGGAGATCCCGGAAAGGCAGTTTGGCAGTACCCGGGTTCTGTGCTAGAGACCCGGGGGATCAATTTCATGATCTTAGACATGTTACATGGCCATGTTCGGAGTTACCATTGTGACGCTGTACATAGGTAGTGAACTATGTACAGTGCACACGTGTAATGGTGTCCCCGCACTCACAAAGTCTGGGGAATTTGCCCTCAACGATGTGGGGGCACCTTGGCTAGTGCCAGGGTGCCCACACACTAAGTAACTTTGCACCTAACCTTTACCAGGTAAAGGTTAGACATATAGGTGACTTATAAGTTACTTAAGTGCAGTGTAAAATGGCTGTGAAATAACGTGGACGTTATTTCACTCAGGCTGCAGTGGCAGGCCTGTGTAAGAATTGTCAGAGCTCCCTATGGGTGGCAAAAGAAATGCTGCAGCCCATAGGGATCTCCTGGAACCCCAATACCCTGGGTACCTCAGTATCATATACTAGGGAATTATATGGGTGTACCAGTATGCCAATGTGAATTGGTGAAATTGGTCACTAGCCTGTTGGTGACAAATTTGGAAAGCAGAGAGAGCATAACCACTGAGGCTCTGGTTAGCAGAGCCTCGGTGAGACAGTTAGGCATCACACAGGGAACACATACAGGGCACATACTTATGAGCACTGGGGCCCTGTTTGGCAGGGTCCCAGTGACACATAGACTAAAACAACATATATACAGTGAAATATGGGGGTAACATCCCAGGCAAGATGGTACTTTCCTACAAGGGCTTGGGAGGAGTAGCCTCCCCCAGCCTCTGGAAATGCTTTGATGGGCACAGATGGTGCCCATCTCTGCATAAGCCAGTCTACACCGGTTCAGGGATCCCCCAGCCCTGCTCTGGCGCTAAACTGGACAAAGCAAAGGGGATTGACCACTCCCCTGACCTGCACCTCCCAGTGGAGGTGCCTAGAGCTCCTCCAGTGTGTCCCAGACCTCTGCAATCTTGGAAACAGAGGTGTTTGTGGCACACTGGACTGCTCTGAGTGGCCAGTGGCAGCAGGTGACATCAGAGGCTCCTTCTGATAGGTTCTTACCTCTCTTGGGTCCCAATCCTCCTTCCTAAGTAGCCAAACCTCCTTTTCTGGCTATTTAGGGTCTTTGCTTTGGGGATCTCAGCAGATACCGAATGCAAGAGCTCACCTGAGTTCCTCTGCATCTCCCTCTTCACCTTCTGCCAAAGTATTGACTGCTGACTGCTCAGGACGCCTTCAAAACCGCAACAAAGTAGCAAGACTACTACTAGCAACCTTGTATCGCTTCATCCTGACGGCTTTCGCGACTGTTTCCAGGTGGTGCATGCTCTGGCTCCTCTCTGCACCAGGAGCTCTGAAGAAATCTCTAGTGGGTCGACGGAATCTTCCCCCTGCAACCGCAGGCACCAAAAGACTGCATCACTGGTCCTCTAGGTCCCCTCTCAGCACGACGAGCGTGGTCCGTGGAACACAGCAACTCTGTCCAAGTGACTCCCACAGTCCAGTGACTCTTCAGTCCAAGTTTGGTGGAGGTAAGTCCTTGCCTCCCACGCCAGACTGCAAAGCTGTGTACTGCGTGATTTTCAGCTGCTCCAGCTCCTGTGCACTCTTTCAGGATTTCCTTCGTGCACAGCCTAGTTTGGGTCCCCAGCACTGCATCCTGCAGTGCACAACCTTCTGAGTTGTCCTCTGGCGTCGTTGGACTCCCTTTTGTAACTTCGCGTGGACTCCGGTTCACTCTTCTTCTAAGTGCCTGTTGGGGTACTTCTGCGGGTGCTGCCTGCTTCTGTGAGGGCTCTCTGAGTTGCTGGGCGCCCCCTCTGTCTCCTCCTCCAAAAGGCGACATCCTGGTCCTTCCTGGTCCTCAGCAGCAGCCAAAAACCTCTACAGCGACCCTTGCAGCTAGCAAGGCAGGTTTGCGGTATTTCTGCGTGGAAACACCTCTGCAAGCTTCATCGTGACGTGGGACATGTGTCTTCCAAAGGAGAAGTTCCTAGTCCTCTTCTTTCTTGCAGAACTCTAAGCTTCTTCCAACTGGTGGCAGCTTCCTTGCACCTTCAGCTGGGGTTTCATGGGCTCTTGCCCCCCTGGACACTGTTGCGACTATTGGAGTTGGTGCCCTTGTCTTACAGGTACTCCGGTCCGGAAATCCGTTGTCAGTGCACTGCTGGTGTTTGTTTTTCCTGAAGAATCCATCTATCACGACTTCTGTGCTCTCTAGGAGTAGTAGGTGTACTTTACTCCTACTTTTCAGGGTCTTGGGGTGGGGTATTTTTCTAACCCTCACTGTTTTCTTACAGTCTCAGCGACCCTCTACAAACTTACATAGGTCTGGGGTCCACTCGTGGTTCGCATTTCACTTTTGGAATATATGGTTTGTGTTGCCCCTATCCCTATGTGCTCCTGTTGCAACCTATTGTAATTCTACACGGTTTGCATTACTTTTCTTGCTCTTACTTACCTAATTTTGGTTTGTGTACACATAACTTGTGTATGTTACTTACCTTCTTACTGAGGGTACTCACTGAAATACTTTTGGCATATTGTTATAAAAATAAAGTACCTTTATTTTTAGTAACTCTGTGTATTGTGTTTTCTTATGATATTGTGCATATGATATAAGTGGTATAGTAGGAGCTTTGCATGTCTCCTAGTTCAGCCTAAGCTGCTTTGCCATAGCTACCTTCTATCAGTCTAAGCTGCTAGAAACACCTCTTCTACACTAATAAGGGATAACTGGACCTGGCACAAGGTGTAAGTACCTCTGGTACCCACTACAAGCCAGGCCAGCCTCCTACATGGTGTAATCCAGCGACACAAGCCAGACTGCAGTCATCCATCCGGCGTGGTATATCATCTGCACCAACCAAGAACCAGCATCTGTCTTCTTGGTTACAGTGTAGGGTCCCAGTGACACATAGACTAAAACAACATATATACAGTGAAATATGGGGGTAACATGCCAGGCGAGATGGTAATTTCCTACAGTACTGTACTGAGTGTTGTTCTTCACCGGTGGTTCTTCTTTTGAACCTTCACCCGGGTTAGCAGGGGCTCCTGTTCTCCCTGGACACATCAGTGCTTCTTGGACATGTTTCCCTTCTTCCACATGTCTTCAGGTCCACGAATCCATTGTTGGTGTCTTGCAGTCTCTTCTGGTTCTTGCAATATCTTCTTTCTCGTGTTTTCTAGGAAAGTTTATGTGATTTACTCCTGCTATCCTGGGCTCTGGGGTGGTTTCTATTACTTACCTTTGGTGTTTTCTAATACTCCCAGTGCCTGTTTAAACACTACACCTGTCTAGGTGGCAACCGACTTTTGCATTCCACTTTCTTAGTATATGGTTTGTGTTCCCCCAGGCCCATTTCTAACTATTGTGATTTTTACTATTTGCACTGTTTTCTAACTGTTTTACAGCTATTTCTGCATACCAGTGTATATAATTTGTGTATTACTTACCTCCTAAGAGAGTATAGTCCCTATGGTATTTTTGGCATTTGCATCACCAAGTACCTTTATTTTTGTAACACTTTGAGAAAGTAGCCTCTTTCTAGCATGGTTACCCCCATTTTTGGCCTGTGTGTCAGTGTGTTTTTACTGTCTCCCTGTGATCCTATTATTCAGGACCCCAGTGGTCATAGTTTGTGGCCTACATATCTGATAGAGACTTCTAGTTGCAGATTCCTTACCTTTGAATTTCCCCAAACGTCAGACTGGATCCATAGATTTTTCTTCGAGCTGTACCTTTGCGCGCCGTCAGGTGGCGTCTATCGACTCCGCGGGCGACGTTAGCATCGTGTTCACTGTGATGGCGTTGCGGTCGCATATAGGTGCCACCCCTGCGCGCTGACGTCAGTTCTTTTCTTTCTGCTCCAGCCTACGCGCAGATCCGGAGAGAGCTACCTCAGTAAATTTTTGACTACGTCGACACTTTTGTCTGTTTTTTGATGAGTTTGTGGATGCGTGAAGGGATGTCCGCAAGACCGGATTCAAGCCCTGCGACTGTCACCGCACTGTGTCAATGAAGGAACCTCACCTTGTATGTCTTTGTTGCCTGGAGCACGATCACTAGCCGAAGTCATACTCCGAGTTTCGGCCCATGAACCCGAAAGCTTTGAGGGAGGGGTGCCTAAAGCTCATGGCAGTCCGACACTCGAATCCACGGTGCTTATGGTCTTGTTCGAGAGGAAGGTCTCGAGACCGGCCGTCGAGTCACCACCACTCCTTGTCCTCCAAGTCATTGGGACATTCGGGTCTCAAAAAGAAGTTGTCGCAGAAGGACAAGCACTCTTCGACTTCACCCCGTCGCTCGGGCAATTAGACGCGGGGAGAACCTCGATGCTCTAGGCCTCCGTCATCGGATCCTTCATCTGAGTTGGCTCAGTGCTTCCACGACTTCCCGGGAGCTGGAGCCACCCCTGCCCAGCTTAAAGAATTTTATGAGGCAATGCGCCTCATTTTTGGGCAATCTGACCCACCGCCGGCACCGTTGCGCACAGGTGAGTCTTTGGGGGCCCCCTTGGGTTCAAAGTCGTCGGCTTCGGCCACGGCTCCGGAGGGCCCCTCCGGTTCCAATCGCGGATCCGTCCCGATACCAGTCCGGCCACGGCGACCTTCCCTGGCGTCGGGTCAGACGTCGACGATCCCGACGTCGGTTGGGCCCACAATCGACGTTGATCCCATCCTCATACCTGATGACCAAGAACCGGAACGACGTCGCTCAACGTTGATTCCATTCTCTATGGGCTCTCCTGGGCCCAGGGTTGATCCAGACCCTTATTCTTGTGGGTATGGATACAGGGAGAGTATGTAGGGGAAGCCAGCCCCTTTAAAATACCAGCTTGACCCCCAAATGGACTGGGTGCAGGATTTGGGTGATGCCAGTGGTGTAGACACCTCCCCTGACACTGGTATGCTCTCCTCCTACTGTGGCTACAGAGGAGGGTGCTTCTTATTCCATGGTGGCGAGAAGGGCGGCTGAGGTCCTGGACCTCGAGCTACTGTCTGTTTGAGGTTAGCCCTAATATCCTAACCTACATACTTCAGCTGGGGTCTTCCTGTTCTGAGCTTCTTCTTCCCTTTAATAAAGCACTGACAGACTTCCTTTTGGGTACTTGGTCCAGAACCAGCACAGAGGCTCCTGTGAATAGGACGATTGCCCGCCATCAGCCTGCGCCGTCAGACCCAAAATTCATCACCCAACACCCCACGCCTGCGAGCCTTGTCCTCCAGGCTTCTTCGTCATCTGGCGCATTCCCTGCCGCACCCCCGGATAGGGAATCTAAAAGACTGGATAATTTGGGGGAAGAAGTTGTTTTCTTCCAACAGTTTAGCGCTGCGGTCCGTGAACACCGCATGACTTTTCGGCCGCTGTTCCCATACTCTGTGGGATATGGTCATGCAAGTGCTGCCTAGAGATCCGAAGGAGGCCTGGACTATTCTTTCCCAAGCCTTAGCAGTTGGGAGGGATGCAGCGAAATTCATGATTCGTTGTGGACTGGATACTACTGACTCTGGGCAGATCCGTTGCATTGACGGTGGCATTGAGACACCACGCCTGGCTGAGAACATCTGGCTTTTCAGGGGATGCCCAGCAATCCTTGATGGACATGCCCTTTGATGGCACACGTCTCTTTGGAGACAAGGCGGTCTTGAGCGCTTTAAGGATTCCCGAGCCATGGCCCAGTCCCTTGGCCTCGCGCTCACTCCTAGACCCCTGCAGTTCGTCTTTCGCCCCTTTCGTAGCTACGGAAGGGACACCCAACAGTGTTTCCCTCCTGGCCATCGACCCGTGTATGTTGTACAGGCCTTTCTCGGCCGCAGACGCAGGATCTCATGCCCCCGGGGATCAGGGAGCCAGCGAGTCACCCAGTCCACCCCCTCCTCAGCCTCCAAACCTTCCTAGTCCGTGGGTACACCAGGAGCCAGTTGGCGGCAGAATTCACCATCACCTGCCCCAATGGCAATCCATTACATCGAACAGGTGGGTCCTCCTAATTGTCCCAAGGGGCTACTGCCTCCTCTTCGAGACACCTCCTCCAGCCATGCCACCTTCATACAATCGTATATCGCAGGATCATATGGCTCTTCACCGCAAGGAAGTCCAAGCCCTTTTGGGCAAAGGAGCTTTAGAGAGGGTTCCGTTGTCAGAAGTAGGTTGTGGTTGCTATTCCCGCTACTTTCAGGTGCCGAAAAAGGACAAAGGTCTTCGGCCTATATTAGATCTTCGGTCCCTCCACCTCGTCCTCAAAAAAAAAAAAAAAAAAAAAGAGAAGTTCAAAATGTTGACATTGGCTCAGGTCCTATCTGCCCTGGATCCCGGAGACTGGATGGTAGCATTGGACTTGCAAGACACATACTTCCACATTCCCGTCTTGCCGGCCCACAGACGTTACCTACGATTCGTGGTAGGTCACGAGCACTTTCAGTTTACTGTGCTCCCCTTTGGCCTTACCAGTGCCCCTCAGGTGTTCACAAAAGTGATGGTAGTGGTGGCAGTTCATCTGCGCAGGTTATGGGTTGTAGTCTTTCCCTACATCTACGATTGGCTGTTCAAAGCGAACTCGCCCCAGACAGTAGTCTCCCAGCTCCATACTACGGCGAACCTTTTGCATTCTCTGGGGTTCACTACCAACGTGCCAAAGTGACACCTGACTCCTTCTCTCCCTTTCATCGTAGCTGTTCTGGATACAGTGCAGTTTCGGGCATATCCTCCTGAAAAACGAGTCTAGGATATTCGGCCTATGATGCCAATGTTTCATCCTCTGTCCTGGATTTCGGTGAGAATGACTTTGAGGCTGCTGGGCCTCATGGCCACCTGCGTCATGCTGGTTCAAAATGGCAGATGGCGTTTTCTCCCCCCTTCTTGTCCAAACTCTTCCTCACAAAAGCATGTGTCCCCCAAGGATACATCATCTCACATTTGCTTTTCAACTTATACATGATATCATTACCAGAATTGATCAATGATTTTCAGTTCACATGCTATAACTATGCAGATAACACACAAATACTACTTAAATTGAAATGTCCGAAAGACATTGAAAACTCTCAAATCTTCAGTTGCCTCTGAGCGATTGACCCATGGATGCCTTGGAGCCATCTCAAACTAAATGCTTCCAAAACAGAGATACTCACATGTGGCGACTGGAAAAATGATGACCCACTGTGCGCCTGGCCTGACGATCTCGGAGCATCTCCTCAACTATCCAAGGAAGTTAAAAACCTTGGAATTACCATGGACTCCCAAGTTAACACTGAATGCCAAAGTGGACAAATTAGCACAAACAGCCTTCTTCACCTTGAGGACTCTGCAACGCATCTTCCCCACCTCAGATTTCCACACAAGGTGCAGGCTACTATCTCTCTTGTACTATCCAAACTGGATTATACCAATGGCCTCTAGCATGGATCATCTCTATCTATTATGAAAAAACTACAACGTATTCAGAACTTCGCTGCCAGGCTACTATTTCATGTAAAGCCAAAGGCCCGCATCTCCCCTGCCTTCAGAGCACTACACTGGTTGCCTGTTGCCGGGGGATCCACCTTCGGGCTGCTTTGTGTTGCCCGAGGGGCTGTATATGGAGCGGGACTGCTTTTTGTTGGAGGCCGGATGGCCAAATGCATTCAACGGAGAAGCCTCCGCTCAGGATTGGCACCCCACCGTGCAACACCACCATACAGGAAAAGAACAATGGGTGGTGCGTCCTTCTCCGTTCGGGCGGCCGGGATGTGCAGTTCGTTGCCCCCAGGTGTGGGATCCACGGATGGCTGTCTTGTATTCTGAGGGCTGCTCAGGAGTTGGCTTTTTCCTTTGTGGCCGCCATATTCAGGCAGCAATGGACTGCATGTGCCTGTATTGATAAATATTTTTAATCTGATTTTGCGTATATTCTGGATATTTATAGTTCTTTAGGAAATATATATCGCTACTATGTCATAACAATAAATTATGCACATACTCTTTAGACCTGTATGACAGGTGTATATTTACTCACGGTTAAATATTATATATGTGTGTGTGTGCATGCATGTGTGTATGTATATATGTGTGTGGTATATACATGTATGTGTGTACGTTGTGCTATGCTTGACATGTTCAAGGGTCATCGCATAGCTCCTAGATAAGTTGTTATATTAGCTACTTATGAATCCCTGCTCTCGTTTTTATATCACACTGATCAAATGTTTTATTTTCATAAGCATTTCGCTATTCAAAAATTGAGGAAAGATAAATAAATGTTTAAAAAGTACACTTATTAATTAACTTCAAATATTACAAATCTTGAAAGTCTGTTTATACAATACTACTTTTCTTCTCATATTATTACATTCCTTGAACATATATTTCCCTTAATATGTATTTACATATCTATTTATTTATTACTCTAGTCCTAATGTACTAGAGAAAAATTAAATAAAAATCAAATGAAATCTATAAATAAAATTCAAATTGTAAATAATTAAATTAAAGAAAGTAAAACAATAATGAATAAATATAAGAAAAATTAAACTAAAATAATGGAGAAAAAAAATTGTATATATATATATAAATAAAATAATAAATACAAATAATCTAAATTTACTCTCTTGTAAGCTTTACTTTGTCTACCCATCACCCTATGTCATGTCTCTATCAGTCTATTCTCCATCCCCACTTTGACTCATCCCAAACCCATTCTACTACTTTCATCTCCTAAATGACCCTTCCTAAGCTCTTCTCTCCTCTTCCACATCTAGCTCACCCCAAACCTCAGTTTACTACCATGATCTCCCAAACAGCCCTACTAAATTATCCTTCATTTATCTAACTTTTGACTCATCCAAAACCCCTCCTGCTACTATGATCTCCCTAAACCTTTCCACAGACTCTTCCCTCATCCATCTCTCCTTTACTCATCCCAAGCCTCATCCTATTACTATAAACTCCCAATTAACACGTCTGAATTCTTCCCTCCTCTAGTCCTCCATTACTGTAGTCAATCCAACTAACAAACTCACATATCCTCTGCTCAAATTGACTCGTAATAATAATACTAATACTGTACTCCTATTTCCCTATACTAATACACCACTAATTTCTCTTGGGTTCTGGAGTAGTGTGCTACTCACTGAAAAGCGCTTCGGCGCCTCATCAGGGGTAGTAAACGCTACATAAATATTATTACAATTACAATATGCATGCTCTGCAGTGGAACCTGAAGTTCCTGTGGGTGCAGCATCAGGGGAATCTCACTGACAAGGTCCAGATCTTGTAAGGAACTGCAAGAGTCCTGCAGTGGTGGATAACAAATCAGGATTGGGTCAAGGCAGATGCCTCTCCTTTCCCCAGCCAGATCTTACAGTCATGACAGATGCGTCACTCATGGGATGGGGCGGCCACATGGGACAGGCGGAGATCAGAGGCCTGTGGTCTCCGGCAGAAACCGGGCTCCATATCAATCATCTAGAGCTCCGAACGATTCGACTAGCATTGAAAGCATTTCTTCCCTCTCTCAAGGTGGTCAATCCTCCTTCCTAGGTAGCCAAACCTCCTTTTCTGGCTATTTAGGGTCTCTGCTTTGGGGATCTCACCAGATAACGAATGCAAGAGCTCACCAGAGTTCCTCTGCATCTCCCTCCTCACCTCCTGCCAAAGGATCGACCGCTGACTGCTCAGGACGCCTGCAAAACCGCAACAAAGTAGCAAGACGACTACTAGCTACCTTGTATCGCCTCATTCTGCCAGCTTTCTCGACTGTTTCCAGGTGGTGCATGCTCTGGGGGTAGCCTGCCTCCTCCCTGCACCAGGAGCTCTGAAGAAATCTCCAGTGGGTCGACGGAATCTTCCCCCTGCATCCGCAGGCACCAAAAGACTGCATCACTGGTCCTCTGGGTCCCCTCTCAGCACGACGAGCGTGGTCCCTGGAACTCAGCAACTCTGTCCAAGTGACTCCCACAGTCTAGTGACTCTTCAGTCCAAGTTTGGTGGGGGTAAGTCCTTGCCTTCCCATGCTAGACTGCATTGCTGGGTACCGCGTGATTTGCAGCTGCCCCGGCTCCTGTGCACTCTTCCAGGATTTCCTTTGTGCACAGCCAAACCTGGGTCCCCAACACTCCTTCCTGCAGTGCACAACCTTCTGAGTTGTCCTCTGGGGTCGTGGGACTCCCTTTTGTGACTTCGGGTGGACTCCGGTTCACTTTTCTTCCAAGTGCCTGTTCAGGTACTTCTGCGGGTGCGTGCCCCCTCTGTCTCCTCCTCCAAGTGGCGACATCCTGGCCCCTCCTGGGCCACAGCAGCACCCAAAAACCTCTACCGCGACTCTTGCAGCTAGCAAGGCCTGTTTGCGTTCTTTCTGCATGGGAACACCTCTGCAAGCTTCATCGCGACGTGGGACCTCCGTCTTCCAAAGGAGAAGTCCCTAGCTCTCTTCTTTCTTGCAGAACTCCAAGCTTCTTCCATCCGGTGGCAGCTTTGAAATTGGTCACTAGCCTGTTAGTGACAATTTGGAAAGCAGAGAGAGCATAACCACTGAGTTTCTGGTTAGCAGCGCCTCAGTGAGACAGTTAGGCTTCACACAGGGAACACATACATATAGGCCACAACTTATGAGCACTGGGGTCCTGGCTAGCAGGGTCCCAGTGACACATAACAAACATACTGACAACATAGGGTTTTCACTATGAGCACTGGGCCCTGGCTAGCAGGATCCCAGTGAGACAGTGAAAACACCCTGACATATACTCACAAACAGGCCAAAAGTGGGGGTAACAAGGCTAGAAAGAGGCTACTTTCTCACAACTACCATCTGATAAGCCTAACTGCGCGACCACACTGCCACAAAAAAAGAGCATTCGTCTTATCAACTTTAGCCTCTGGGGAACCCCTGGACTGTACGCACACTAGCCAACTTCCTACAGACACGACTTAGGAAATTCTTCCATCTTGTGTGTGGTAGAAGTTAGAACTCTGGACAGAGTGATGTCCACTCCCCAGAGGGAGTGGTCACCTAGGGGGTGCAGAAATTAGAGTCCATGGAGACCAGGATCGAGAATGACCTTACTTACTGTGTCGTCTCATAGGAACAGGACTTACCAAGGTCTTGGTCAGCAGGGTTTACCCTTCACCCTGTTCATTTTACTAGTGAATGATCTTACTTACTTCCCTACTTTCTGTGTCGTCTCATAGCTTTGAAAAACTCACCTGTCGTGACGAAACACGTGTTGGCTGTGTATATGGAACTATGCTTAATTGACTACTTGGCTGTATTTATGGATCAATGCTCAACCGGTCTCTTTTGATGCCCTTGGCTACTAATAAAAGGAATCCACTACAACCAACTCAACTGGAGGACATCTTTATTATGAACATTGTTTTGAGTGCTGCGGCTTCTGTGCTAAATTTCATGTTTCTTTGAAACACTACCATATGCCTTTGGGTAGTGGAGCATCTTACCGCATAGCACCATAACCCTCCCATGTTTGCACGATTTTCGACATAAACTACTATTGACTATACTTACTCAAAGTGTGGGAAGTGTTACCCTATCACCACTACCCACCCCCTTTCTTGTCATAAGGTAAAAAGAGTGGGGGGGGTAACCATGCCAAAAGGGGCACTTTCCTACACTGTTCAACAGATTCCAGTTTATATTCCAGACACGAAGGACTACCATCCCCAAACTGACCTGTACCACTTAAATGTTTGATCTCACCATCAAACATCCTATCACTGTCCAGTGATTGAGTTTATAAATAAAAAAATGTTAAATCCTCACTTCGAGTCCTGACATAGAATTTAGACTTTTACACTGCTAATATGCCTAGGGCCTCTTTATTTTTAGTAGTAATCATGATGTGCTACTCTCCCTAATATTAATCTGCAACTCGGTTTAACATCCTTCTTTGACCAACAAATACATCTCCAGAAACTGATGTTGATCTACGTTTATCATGTTGATTTCGACCATCGCCATTGGCCATTTTATTTTTGCATCCTGAATGAGTAGTAGTTAGTAGTTTACGTCTCTTAGAATTCTTCCTTGCTTATAGTTTCTTCCACCTAAAGTAGGGGGCAGTATCCTCCTGAAAGCTTGTGTACAATACGTTTTATAATGCTTTTGTTAGACCACTGTTTTTCTTCTCTGTATTAACATGTTCGATGGCATGTGTAGCTGCTGATACACATGCTGTGCACTGTTCCTGCCATCTAGTGTTGGGCTCGGAGTGTTACAAGTTGTTTTTCTTCGAGGAAGTCTTTTCGAGTCACAGGACCGAGTGAATCCTCCCTTTCGACTCCATTACGCATAGGCATCGACTCCATCTTAGATTGTTTTCTTTCTGCCATCGGGTTCGGACGTGTTCCTCTTCGCTCCGTGATTCGAATCGGGAAAGTATTAAAATCATCGAAAATCCGTCTGTATTGTTGCGTTCGGACCGGTTTCCTATAGATACATAGGCACCGACGAGACAACCGCTTTGGCGGCCCTTCGGGGCTTCTGCTCCCAGCTGAGGCCTGGTCGGCCTGACCACTACCCGTTGTTGAAGCCTCATGGACCGGACCCCCTTCCGTTTCTGTCCGACGTGCCACGCCAAGAATCCTTATACAGACCAGCATCGGGTCTGTAATCTGTGTCTGTCACCGGAGCACAGGGAGGATACCTGTGAGGCCTGCAAAGCCTTTCGGTCAAAAAAGACCTTGAGAGATTGACGGGCGAGGCGCTTACAGATAGCATCGAAATCGACGCAACACCTCGATGTCGAAGAGCAAGGGATGGCTATCTCTATCCAGGGATCGGAATCGGACGACTCCGACGGAGACCGACAGCTGGCCAAAAAGTAAGTAAGCCTGCCCCGACCCAACCCTACAGTCAGCCAAAAAAACAGAAGGCTCGAACCACAAGAAAAGCGGTGACCAAGTAACGTCTTCGGCACCGAAAAAGGCCAAAATCGTGCCGAAGTCTTCTGACTCGAGTCGAGAAACCGGCATCGAAAAGAGTCGACATAGATTGGTCAAAACCACTAAACCTCAAAAGAGCCTTTCGGAGCCGAGGACAACCGTGACCAGAGGTATTTCAGTACCGAAAAAGCCGGCTTCGGAGCCAAAAAAGGCTTCTTACACAGAAGAACATGGGCTCTCCAAACAACTTAAAGAGAGGCACAGGTTTGAGCAGGAGCTGGATGTGGAGGAGTTTGATCAAAGTCAACCAAGATTACAGATCCAGAAGGATACTGGAAAAATTCAAACTATCCCTCCTCCCAAATTTAAAAGGAAATTGGCTTTTCACACACAGGCTGAAACTGATCAGCCAAGAGCAAAGGTGGCTAGTGAAAGGTCACCGACTCCACATTTCTCACCAGAAATATCGCCACCACATTCGCCACAAAGGACAAGTTCACCATTTGGCACGCCAACTGCACAGTCACCCACACATACTGTGCAAACACAGGACGATGTAGATCCCTGGGACCTCTACAACCCACCGGTTTCAGACAACAGTCCTAAGTGCTACCCATCAAAGCCATCTCCTCCAGTGGATAGCACCTCCTATACACAAGTACTAACCAGGGCTGCGGCATTCCATAATGTCACTATGCACTCGGAACCATTGGAGGATGATTTTCTTTTTAATACCCTGGCGTCCACGCATGCGTCATATCAAAGCCTGCCTATGCTACCAGTCATGCTTAAGCATGCACAACAAGTCTTTCAAGAGCCGGTCAAGGGAAGGGCCATCACACCGCGGGTGGAGAAAAAACATACACCACCCCTGTCGGACCCTGTGTTCATTACACAGCAGCTCCCTCAGGACTCTAGTAGTGAGAGCCGCAAGAAAGCGGGCAAACTCGCAATCATCAGGAGATGCACCACCTCCTGAGAAAGAAAGCCACAAATTCGATGCAGCGGGGAAGAGAGTGGCATCGCAAGCTGCCATCCAATGGCGTATCGCCAATTCACAGGCCCTCCTCGTCTGTTACGACCGAGCCCATTGGGATGAAATGCATGCTATCATTCAGCATCTACCGAAAGATTATCAGAAACGGGCTCAACAGGTGATGGAGGAAGGACAAGCCATCTCCAACAACCAGATCCGTTCGGCACTGGACTCTGCCGAAATCGCAGCTATAAACACAGCAGTCACCATCAGGAGGCATGCCTGGCTACAAAGTTCAGGTTTCAAACCTGAAATACAGCAGGTGGTGTTAAACATGCCGTTTAACCAGCAGCAACTATTTAGGACGGAGGTGGACACCGCCATTGAAAAAATGAAAAAGGACACAGACATGGCTAAAGCCATGGGCGCGCTCTACTCTTCCCAGTATAGGGGGACATTTAGGAAGCCACAATTTAGGGGAGGGTTTAGACAGCAACCCTCAGAGGCATCCACCTCTCAAACAAAACCCACCTACCAGTCACAATACCAGAGAGGGGTGTTTTGTGGTTCATTCAGGGGACAATTCCCAAGAGCAAGGGGAAACTTTCATCCTACCAAGCAGACCCCCGGTAACAAACAGTGACTTCAGTGTCACACTTCCCCAACACACATCACCGGTAGGGGGAAGATTAACAAAATACCACAAACATTGGTCAGACATAACTACGGACACATGGGTTTTATCAATTATCCAACATGGTTACTGCATAGAGTTCACACATTTCCCTCCAGATGTTCCCTCAAGAACGCACAAACTGTTGGCAGAACATCTGGACCTGCTACAAGTAGAGGTACAAACACTATTAACAAAACAAGCCATTGAACTAGTACCTCACCATTAAAAATGAACCGGGTTTACTCCCTATATTTCCTTATTCCCAAAAAAGACAAAACACTAAGACCAATTTTAGATCTCAGGACATTAAACCTCTTCATCAAATCAGAGCATTTCCACATGGTCAAACTACAAGATGTTGTTCCCTTGCTAAAACCGGGAGAATACATGGCAACACTGGATTTAAAAGATGCGTATTTCCACATACCCATCCATCCATCTCACGAGAAATACCTCAGATTTGTCATACAGGGCAAACATTACCAATTCAAAGTATTGCCCTTCAGGATAACAACAGCGCCCAGAGTATTTACAAAATGTCTTGCTGTAGTAGCAGCTCATATAAGGAGACATCACATACACTTATTCCCATATCTCGACGATTGGCTAATAAAAGCCAACACTCAACACCAGTGTCAAAGTCACACGCAATGTGTCATAGATACTCTACACAAACTAGGGTTTTCTATAAATTACTACAAATCGCACTTGCAACCATCCCAAATACAACAATACGTGGGAGCCACACTCAAAACACAAAGAGCAATTGCCACTCCAAGCCCACAAAGAGTTCAAACATTTCAAACTGTGGTGTCAAGCATAAAACCAAATCACCAGTACACAGTCAGGTTTGTCATGAAACTACTAGGCATGATGTCCTCATGCATCGCTATTGTCCAAAACGCACGGCTACACATGCAGCCCTTACAACAGTGCCTAGCAAAACAATGGACGCAGGCAGAGTGTCAACTTCAGGATCTAGTGTTGATAGACCACCAAACACACTCTTCGCTTCAATGGTGGAACCCTGTAAATTTAAACAAAGGGCGGCCATTTCAAGACCCAGTGTCTCACGCCATTATTACAACAGACGCTTCCATGATTGGGCGGGGAGCACACCTCAACAATCACAATATACAAGGTCAATGGGACAACCAGCAAAAACAACTACACATAAATCACTTAGAACTACTAGGGGTCTCACTAGCACTACAAGCTTTTCAACCCCTTCTAGTCCACAAACAAATTCTTGTCAAAACAGACAATATGACAACAATGTACTATCTAAACAAACGGGGGGGGCACTCATCGCAACTATGCCTCCTAGAGCAAAAGATTTGGCATTGGGCAATTCACAACAACATTCGTCTGATAGCGCAATATATACCAGGCATTCACAATCAGTTAGCTGACCGTCTCAGTCGGGATCACCAGCAAACTCACGAGTGGGAAATAAATCCCCAGATTCTACAGGATTACTTCTACCACTGGGTGACACCAGGCATAGATCTGTTTGCAACAAAACAAAACGCAAAATGCCAAAACTTCACATCCAGGTACCCACACCCTCAGTCCAAGGGCAATGCTCTATGGATCAATTGGTCAGGGATATTTGCTTACGCTTTTTCCCCTCTCCCACTCATTCCTTTCCTAGTCAACAAACTGAGTCAAAACAAGCTCCAACTAATAGTCATAGCACCAACGTGGGCTCGCCAACCGTGGTACACCACACTGTTGAACTTCTCAGTAGTACCCCACATCAAACTCCCAAACAGACCAGACCTGTTGACACAACACAAACAGATCAGACACCCCAATCCATCATCGCTCAACCTAGCAATCTGGCTCCTGAAGTCTTAGAATTTGGCTACCTAAACTTTTCAAATGAGTGTATGGAGGTCATTAAACAAGCAAGAAAACCAACAACAAGACATTGTTATGCTATAAATGGAATAGGTTTGTTTTCTACTGCCAAGCAAACCAAATCACGCCGTTAGATGCTTCCATACAAAACATTGTGAGTTACTTACTACACCTACAAAAAGCAAATCTCGCTTTTTCTTCTATCAAAATTCATCTCACTGCAATCTCTGCTTACCTGCAGATTAAACATACAAAATCACTTTTTAGAATCCCAGTTATTAAAGCCTTTATGGAAGGACTAAAAAGGATTATACCTTCAAGAACCCCATCAGTACCCTCGTGGAATCTTAATATTGTACTTACACGACTCATGGGCCCACCTTTTGAACCCATGCATTCTTGCCGAATGCAATTCTTGACTTGGAAGGTAGTATTTCTAATAGCCATCATTTCACTACGGAGAGTTAGCGAAATACAGGCGTTCACTATTAAAAAAACATTTATACAAGTACACAAACATAAAGTGGTTCTCCGCACAAATCCGAAATTTCTGCCAAAAGTAATTTCACCGTTTCATCTAAACCAAACGGTAGAACTCCCTGTCTTCTTTCCACAACCAGACTCAGTAGCAGAAAGAGCACTGCATACATTAGACATACAGAGAGCACTAATGTATTACATAGACAGGACAAAATCATTTCGGAAAGCTAAACAATTGTTCGTTGCTTTGCAAAAGCCCCATGCTGGTAACCCTATATCCAAACAGGGCATTGCCAGATGGATAGCCAAATGCATACAAACCTGCTACCTTAAAGCTAAGAGAGAGTTACCCGTTACACCAAAGGCTCACTCCACTAGAAAGAAAGGAGCAACAATGGCTTTTCTAGGTAAGATACCAAAAACAGAGATTCGTAAGGCAGCCACTTGGTCTACACCTCATACGTTTACCAAACATTACTGTGTAGATGTGTTAGCAACACAACAAGCCACAGTAGGACAGGCTGTACTAAGAACATTACAGGGAGTGCAGAATTATTAGGCAAATGAGTATTTTGACCACATCATCCTCTTTATGCATGTTGTCTTACTCCAAGCTGTGTAGGCTCGAAAGCCTACTACCAATTAAGCATATTAGGTGATGTGCATCTCTGTAATGAGAAGGGGTGTGGTCTAATGACATCAACACCCTATATCAGGTGTGCATAATTATTAGGCAACTTCCTTTCCTTTGGCAAAATGGGTCAAAAGAAGGACTTGACAGGCTCAGAAAAGTCAAAAATAGTGAGATATCTTGCAGAGGGATGCAGCACTCTTAAAATTGCAAAGCTTCTGAAGCGTGATCATCGAACAATCAAGCGTTTCATTCAAAATAGTCAACAGGGTCGCAAGAAGCGTGTGGAAAAACCAAGGCGCAAAATAACTGCCCATGAACTGAGAAAAGTCAAGCGTGCAGCTGCCACGATGCCACTTGCCACCAGTTTGGCCATATTTCAGAGCTGCAACATCACTGGAGTGCCCAAAAGCACAAGGTGTGCAATACTCAGAGACATGGCCAAGGTAAGAAAGGCTGAAAGACGACCACCACTGAACAAGACACACAAGCTGAAACGTCAAGACTGGGCCAAGAAATATCTCAAGACTGATTTTTCTAAGGTTTTATGGACTAATGAAATGAGAGTGAGTCTTGATGGGCCAGATGGATGGGCCCGTGGCTGGATTGGTAAAGGGCAGAGAGCTCCAGTCCGACTCAGACGCCAGCAAGGTGGAGGTGGAGTACTGGTTTGGGCTGGTATCATCAAAGATGAGCTTGTGGGGCCTTTTCGGGTTGAGGATGGAGTCAAGCTCAACTCCCAGTCCTACTGCCAGTTCCTGGAAGACACCTTCTTCAAGCAGTGGTACAGGAAGAAGTCTGCATCCTTCAAGAAAAACATGATTTTCATGCAGGACAATGCTCCATCACACGCGTCCAAGTACTCCACAGCGTGGCTGGCAAGAAAGGGTATAAAAGAAGGAAATCTAATGACATGGCCTCCTTGTTCACCTGATCTGAACCCCATTGAGAACCTGTGGTCCATCATCAAATGTGAGATTTACAAGGAGGGAAAACAGTACACCTCTCTGAACAGTGTCTGGGAGGCTGTGGTTGCTGCTGCACGCAATGTTGATGGTGAACAGATCAAAACACTGACAGAATCCATGGATGGCAGGCTTTTGAGTGTCCTTGCAAAGAAAGGTGGCTATATTGGTCACTGATTTGTTTTTGTTTTGTTTTTGAATGTCAGAAATGTATATTTGTGAATGTTGAGATGTTATATTGGTTTCACTGGTAATAATAAATAATTGAAATGGGTATATATTTTTTTTTGTTAAGTTGCCTAATAATTATGCACAGTAATAGTCACCTGCACACACATATATCCCCCTAACATAGCTAAAACTAAAAACAAACTGAAAACTACTTCCAAAAATATTCAGCTTTGATATTAATGAGTTTTTTGGGTTCATTGAGAACATGGTTGTTGTTCAATAATAAAATTAATCCTCAAAAATACAACTTGCCTAATAATTCTGCACTCCCTGTATTTCGAACGACTTCAACTCCTACAGGCTGACCACCGCTTTGGGGAGGATTACTGCTTTGTAGTCTATGCACAGCATGTGTATCTGCAGCTACACATGCCATCGAACGGAAAATGTCACTTACCCAGTGTACATCTGTTCGTGGCATGTTGCGCTGGAGATTCACATGCGCCCTCCCACCTCCCCGAGAGCCTGTAGCCATTTAAGTTTCATTAAAATTGTATATATGTAAATAAACATTCCTTTATCACAAACTATGTACATACATATCTATTTTATTGCATGGACATCTTTAGTATCCTCATTCTACCACTTCTACCTCACCCTATGCGGGGAAAACAATCTAAGATGGGGTCGATGCCCATGCGCAATGGAGTCGAAAGGGAGGAGTCACTTGGTCCCGTGACTCGAAAATACTTCTTCGAAGAAAAACAACTTGTAACACTCCGAGCCCAACACTAGATGGCAGGAACAGTGCACTGCATGTGAATCTGCAGCGCAACATGCCATGAACAGATGTACACTGGGTAAGTGACATTTTACACATTTTGCTAGTTTAAAAAAACAACTCTTAGTAACTAAAGTGTATTTGTATTACAGGATGCCTTCCTAGTCCAAGTAATAATGTTTGTCCAGAATTTGGAGACCACACCGTTTTATTACTTGGAAGAGATACAGATAATTCACATGTTTGCCTGTTTTGTTTTAGCTCAAATCTCGGCCAGCTTTATTTCACACAAATGTGTTTTTCTTAACCTGAATTTTAAATTGCAAATGAAGAATTGGCATTACCAGATGCGGGGCACCAGGCACCTGATCATTGTCTTTCTCAATTGAAAAAAAGTGTGAACTGATTGGAATTTAAATGAATACATCTCATAAGTATCTTAATTGTTTTTCAGGATCACCTACTGTTACCAGCCATTAACCGTAATAAGACAACGCGACCAAAGATGTCAGTAGTGTTGCCGGCTGTGAACATTAATGGTAGGTGCTAGTTTTATCTGCGAAAATTCAGGCATTGTGTTTAGGGATGTGTTAGAGGTCTGTTGCTTGTTGACCTCCATCAGTAATATACTTTTGAACCTGGTTATATGGAGATAATTTTCTTAAAAAATTTTGTCAGCATGTTTTGATTATATTGCAGTTTTTCTTTGTTAATCAAAGCTTGAATTGATAATGATTATGACCAATTGTGCAATTGTTATCAGGTGGGACTTCAATTTATTTCTCTAGCCTTCTTTCCGTTTAGAGCAGGGATAAAGGTGCCCAACAATGTGACCAAGATGTATTATTTTAACGAAATATGAGTGACGTTCATCAGGTTTTCACATCTCTTTTTATCCTCAAAGAATAACCCAGTTTATAAAAGACTTTATAATATTGAGACTGTGTTTTGTAGTGCATGCAGCTTGGTTTTTGTACTGTTTTGCTCTCTCTTAGAAAGATAAGCTTCTAGGTGCTAAAAACGACCCAGAGATAGATGGAAAACAAACTTTAGAAATGATAAAGACAAAATCTAAACACATTATGAAACACGCCAAATTTAAGTGATGTCAAGGATTAGATTTACGATATTTAAGGATTGGGGCTGGGCAATTGAGAAAGACAATGATAAGCTGCCTGGTGCCCCGCATCTTGCCTTGCTTGGTGTCTGTTTTGGCTTTGAGATCCAAAGTATGAGCAGAGTCATCAAAAGATTTGACATGATGCCTCAAGTTTCCTGTAACAACATAATAAAAACTCTTTCAGATTAAAATGGGTCATGTCTTGAATTCATATTTCTTTTTTACACATTAAGTTAGCCCTTCATTTAAATTTGTTAAAAGTAATAGTGTTACAATGAAGTTTGCAGCCTCCAATGTTCTGACAATTCTGACATGTGTACCAAGGTATGCCAATTTGCATTTCCCTTGTATTTTGCATTTCCCTTGTATTTATTTGGCCAATATTATTGTTCCGAATAACACCATCATTGTCTGCTCAACTACATTTAAGTGGGGTTTATATAGGACACACACTGGACTGAAGTTCTTCAAGCTTTTGGTGGTTAGTTAAAAGGTGGCTCTGTGCAGTAACACGATTTGCATAGGATCACACAATTTGGTTAAACTGGATTTGAACCTAGTTTTTCTGTTTACACATTGTGCCTTCTGTGTCCCTTTAGCTCTAATGCACAATGCTTTGTGTTCAATTTGGTGGCCTATTTTACTATACTGTATTGAAGTATATATCGGCTAATTAAGACTGATTAGGTACGTGCCTATAATTTCAAGGTTTCTTTTTTGAACAACATTAAGCTTAAGGGAAGGCAGGACTCAATTTTTAGGTTAATGCCACAACCTCCCCCGGACTTAAAAAATGTAAAGAGAGACTGGATCAACCTCACAATAACGGAGATTACATTGATTAAAAAATATATGCAGACATGCTCAGTAGAAAAGCACATTTTCAGATGTTATGTGCTCATCGTTCCTGCCTCTATGTGTTTATCTTTTAAAACAGTATAACAATATTGTGGGGTGGTGGGGCAAACTTACTGACTGGAATTGTGTGTCCAGCTCTATGTTGGCTCACCTATTCTTGTTGGATGAGAGCCAGGCAAAAGGCAGTCATTCATCTAGAGTCAGACTAAAGCCTTGCCCACCTTTTTTAGTTTGTTGTTTGGGGCAGTTCGAGCTTTAGCCTTCATACCTTGTTTCCCACAAAATGTATTGTAGCAAAGCACCTTTTTTTGGCATGGTTATCCCCCACTTTTTGCCTTGTATCTGATGTGATTTCAACTGAAATGTATGCACTGGGTTCCTGCTAACTGGATCCCCGGTGCCAGAGCTCTTTCCCAAAACTGCACAGTTGTCTCTCTCAATTGGCCCCACCTTAAGCACCCTCTGTAAGTCCCTAGTAAATGGTACTCCTGGTACCTAGGGCCTTGGGTACTAAAGAAGGTCCCTAAGAGCTGCAGCTCAAATTGAACCACCCTCAGGGACCTCACACCAACCACACTCAGTGCTGTCATTGCAGGCTGTATGTCTTGGTGCAACCAAGCGTGAACACACAACCTGTTACACATCCCTGTGTGCCAGCTCCCCGACCACTGCTTGTAATATGTGTAAGTCACCCCTACAGAAGACCTACAGCCCTAAGGCAGGGTGCATTATATAATATGTGGGGACATATTTACATGGGAATATATGCCCCTACCATTTTAATTCTTAGACATAGTAAGTCAGGGCTCGAAAATCATAAAAATGTTACTAGACCTGCAGGTCGAGTAACCTAAATAATCTACTCGACTTAATTGTAATGTACTTGACCCGTAAACCGGTCTCACATTATGTTATCCTAGGCATAGGAATCACAATACTCAGAGTTACTAAAAAAAAAAAAAGGTACTTTATTTTAGTGACAATGTGGCAAAAAATATCTCAGAGGATAAACTCCCTTAGGAGGTAAGTAAGATACACAAAATATGCACACAAACCAAAATCAGGTAAGTAAACAGTTGGCAAAGTAGTGCAAACACTGTAGAATACAATAGGATGAAATAGGCCTAGGGACTACACAAACCATATACTAAGAAAGTGGAATGCCAACCACTTAGCGGCCCCAGGCCTAGTGTAGTGTGTAGGAGGTCGCTGGGACTGTTAGAGAACACTAAGGGTGTCCAAGATACCCCACCCCAAGACCCTGAAAAGGAGTAAAATTACCCTACTTCCCCAGAAACAAACTAAATTCGTGATAGGAGATTCTGCAAAGACAACAACTGACTGCAAAGCACTGAAGACGGATTCCTGAACCTGAGGACCTGCAAAGGAAGGGGACCAAGTCCAAGAGTCACAAAAGTGTCCAGGGGGGGCAAGAGCTCACTAAACCGCCGATGAAGGTGCAAAAATGGCTGCCTCCGGGTGGAAGAAGCTGAAGATTCTGCAACAAGGGAAGATGCCAGGAACTTCTCCTTTGCACAGAAGATGTCCCACAGCGTGCTGGAGGATGCAGAGTTGATTCCACGCAGAAAGACCGAAAACAAGCCTTGCTAGGTGCAAAGGTCGCAGATGAAGAAAATGGGTGCCGCCCGGGCCCAGGAAGGACCAGGTGGTCGCCCCTTGGAGGAGGAGACAGAGGGGGTGCTCAGCAAGACAGAGAGCCCACGCAGAAGCAGGCAGCACCCGCAGAAGCACTTGAACAGGCGTTCAAGAAATCTGAGCATGGCAGTCGTCTCAACACTGCAAAGGAGGGACCCACGAAGCCGGTGGTCAACTCAGCGAGTTGAGCAATGCAGGACAGAGTGCTGGGGTCCTGGGCTATGCTGTGCACAAATGATTCCTTGTAAAAGTTCACAGAAGCCCTACAGCTGCAGTTCACGCAGTACACAGGATTACTGTCTGGCGTGGGGTGGCAAGGACTTACCTCCACCAACTTTGGACAGAAGGACCACTGGACTGTCGGGGTCACTTGGATCCAGCTCCTGTGTTCCAGGGACCACACTCGTTGAGATGAGAGGAGACCCAGAGGACTGGTGATGCAGAAGTTTGGTGCCTGCATTGGCAGGGGGAAGATTCCGTCGACCCACTTGACATTTCTTCTTGGCTTCCAGTGCCGGGTGAAGGCAAACAGCCCTCAGAGATGCACCACCAGGAAACAGTCGAGAAAGCCGGCAGGGTTCGGCGCTACAATGTTGCTGGTAGTCTTCTTGCTACTTTGTTGCAGTTTTGCAGGCGTCCTTGAGCAGTCAGTGGTTGATCCTTGGCAGAAGTCGAAGGGGGAGATGCAGGAGAACTCTGGTGAGCTCTTGCATTCGTTATCTGAAGAGAAACCCACAAGAGAGACCCTAAATAACCCTCAGAGGAAGATTGGCCACCTAACCAGGTAAGCACCTATCAGGAGGGGTCTCTGACATCACCTGCTGACACTGGCCACTCAGAGGCCTCCATTGTGCCCTCACATCTCTGCATTCAAGATGGCAGAGGTCTGGGACACACTGGAAGAGCTCTGGGCACCACCCCTGGGGGGTGGTGATGAACAGGGGAGGGGCCACTCCCCTTTCCTTTGTCCAGTTTCGCGCCAGAGTAGGGGCAGGGGGATCCCTGAACCAGTGTAGACTGGTTTATGCAAGGAGGGCACGATCTGTGCCCTTCAAAGCATTCCCAGAGGCCAGGGGAAGCTACTCCTCTCAGGCCCTTAACACCTATTTCCAAAGGGAGAGGGTGTAACACCCTCTCTCAGAGGAAATCCTTTGTTCTGCCTTCCTGGGACTGGGCGGTCCAGACCCCAGGAGGGCAGAAGCCTGTCTGTGGGTTGGCAGCAGCGGTAGCTGCAGTGAAATCCCCAGAGAGCTAGTTTGGCAGTACCCGGGGTCTATGCTCCGGGGATGCATGGGATTGGCACCCCAATACCAGATTTGACGTGGGGGGACAATTCCAGGATCTTAGACATGTTACATGGCCATGCTCGGAGTTACCATTGTGAAGCTACATATAGGTGCAATGGTGTCCCCGCACTCACAAAGTCCGGGGAAATTGCCCGGAACAATGTGGGGGAACCTTGGCTAGTGCCAGGGTGCCCTCACAGTTAGTAATTTAGCACCTAACCTTCACTAAGTGAGGGTTAGACATATAGGTGACTTATAAGTTACTTAAGTGCAGTGGTAAATGGCTGTGAAATAACGTGGACGTTATTTCACTTAGGCTGCAGGGGCAGGCCTGTGTAAGAATTGTCTGAGCTCCCTATGGGTGGCAAAAGAAATGCTGCAGCCCATAGGGATCTTCTGGAACCCCAGTACCCTGGGTACCTAGGTACCATAAACTAGGGAATTATAAGGGTGTTCCAGTGTGCCAATCAGAATTGGTGAAAATGGTCACTTGCCTTCAGTGACAATTTTAAAAGCAGAGAGAGAGCATACTCACTGAGGTTCTGGTTAGCAGAGCCTCAGTGATACAGTTATGCAACACACAGGGAACACATCTAGGCCACAAACTATGAGCACTGAGTTCCTCGCTAGCAGAATCCCAGTGAGACAGGCAAAAACAAACTGACACACAAGTAAAAATGGGAGTAACATGCCAGGCAAGATGGTACTTTCCTACACCATGCATCACAAAAATCTAGCCCACATACCCATGAGGTCTAGCCCACATAACCTAGGACTTCTTTTAGTTTACTAACAACATTGCCAACAGGGCAGGAGTGTTTCTCAGTTTGTTTAAACACTCAATTTTAATAAATATATTACTAAACCATGAAGTGGTAACATATTGTCATCTATACACAGTAACTTTCCAAGAAATGTCCCAAAACCTCTCCACTAACTTGCACCTTTACTGATAAAACTATGTAGTGTACTAACAATCTGTGAAAATTGAGTTTCAGAAAACATATCCTTTGCACATCAACATGTAAAGTATTCTGGTTGGTTTTCATCCTAGTAAAATAGTTTTTCATCACACAGAAATATAAAAAAGGGCTTTCACAACTACTGAAATATATTTTGAAATGTTTGCACAGTTGAATTAGTCATTGAAATGTTGTGTGTTATGACAAACCTGACACCCTTTATCCTTTTATTTTACATTCTAAGCAGCAGGTGTAGGAAAGTACCATCTTTCTTGGCATGTTATTCCCATACTGTATGTCAGTATGTTTTTGCCTGTCTCACTGGGATCCTGCTGGTCACAACCCTAATGCTCATAATTTATGGCCTAATGTGTGTATTGTCAGTAGTGCTTGGCTGTCACTGAGGCTCTCCTATCCAGAACCTCAGTGCTTATGCTCCCTCTAATTTTAAATTTGTCACTATAGCCTGGTGACTTCATTTACCAGTTTCATTTGGCACACTGGACCTCCCTTATAAGTCCCTAGGTACCCAGGGCATCGGGTTGCAGGAGATCCTTATGGGCTGCAGCATTACTTCTGCCACCCATAAGGACCTCAGACAAACCCTTCCACAGGCCTGCCATTGCAGCCTACGTGAAATAGTGCACACACTATTTTACAGCCATTTTCACTGCACATAAGTAACTTATATGTCACCTATATGTCTAACATTCACTTGCTGAAGGTTGAGTGCAAAGTTACTAAGTGTGAGGGCACCCTTGCACTAGCAGAGGTGCCCCACATAGTTAAGGGCCAATTCCCGGGACTTTGTGAGTGCGGGGACGCTATTACATGTGTACACTACATATAGGTCAAGACCTATATGTAGCTTGACAATGGTAACTCCGAATATGGCCATGTAAGGTGTTTAGGATCATGGAATTGTCCCCCCCATTTCAAATCTGGTATTGGGGAGCCAATTCCATGCATCCTGGGGGATCCACCATGGACCCCCAGTACTGCCATACCAGCTATCCGTGGCTTGCAATGCAGCTACAGCTGCTGCTTCCTCACAAACAGGGTTCTGCCCTTCCTGGGGTCTGAGCAGCTCAGTCCCAGGAAGGCAGAACAAGGCATTTCCTTTAGGAGGAGGGTGTTACACCCTCTCCCTTTGGAAATAGGTGTTACGGGCTGGGGAGGGGTAGCCTCCCTCAGCCTCTGGAAATGCTTTAAGGGCACAGATGGTGCCCTCCTTTCATAAGCCAGTGTACACCAGATCTGATAGAGACTTCTAGCTGCAGCTTCCTTACCTTAGAATTCCCTGGCGTCAGCTTCGAATCCGGAGTTTTTTTAGAGCAGTACCCTGCACGCGTGCTGGACGGCGTCGTTCGGATCCGCGTGCGTCGACCAGCTCTGCGTGCGTCGTCAGCGTCGTTGGAGTCGTCTATGACATCATGGTTGTCTGTATAGATGCCGTCTCGGCGCGCATACGTCAGTTCTTTTCCTTCCGCCCCGGTTAAGCGCAGTTTTGGAAAGAGCTACCCTGCTTCGATGGTTTGTCGACGCTTTTTTGACTGTTTGGAGTCATGTCTTCGAGAAAGAAAGGATTCAAGCCGTGTGGTGCGTGTCATCGCACAATGTCGGTGACTGATCCGCACCGAGTTTGTCTTTGGTGCTTGGACAAGGACCACAATTCCACCTCTTGCTCCGATTGTCGGGCCATGGCGCCGAAGGCCTTGAGGGAGAGATCCCTTAAGCTTCTTGCGGGCCGACATTCGTCTTCGGTTGGCGCGACTCCGCGGAGGTCACGGTCTCGCAGTAGGAGGAGGTCGCAGCACCGCTCCCGGAGCCCCAAGTCCGGAAGGTAAGAGGCACAAGAAGAAGAAGTCCAAGCGGACTTCGTCTTCGCCACGCCCGTCGACCGACGAGGCGTCTAGGGAACGTCGACGTTCTGAGCGCGGTTCTGCGGAGCCGTCGCCAGGGTCGACTCTGCGTCTTCCACCCTTTCCGGGGACCGGATCGACCCCCGCTCAAATTAAAGAATTTTACGAGGCCATGCGTCTCGTCTTTGAGTGGGCTGTACCCTCGGGTGGGTCTTCGGGGTCAGCAGGGGCCCCTTCGGATTCAACGCCGGTATCACACAGTCGACCTCCTTCGGCGCCGGGTCCGACATCGACGATTCCGCCACCGGTGGCAGCTCCATCCTTATTCTGGATGATCCGGAGCCGGAGCGACGTACGACGTCGACTCCGGCTTCGACGGAGCCGATTCGGCCCAGATCATTGTCTGAGCATTATTTGGAACAGCCAGGAGAGGAATGGGAGGGGTCTGAGGACCCTTTAGAATCAGGATTGCAGCAGGACTGGTATGTGGATCTAGGGGAGGCCAGTGGACTGGACACATCTCCAGATACTGGTATGCTCTCTCCTCCTAATGTGGCTACAGAGGAGGGGGCTTCTTTCGCTATGGTGGTGCGTAGGGCTGCTGAGGTCCTGGACCTAGATTTGCCTACGGTGCCAGTCAGGACAAATATCCTGACAGAAGTGCTTCAGCCGGGGGTGTCAACATCGGAACCGTTGTTGCCCTTCAATGAGGCTCTTACAGACGTCCTTCTGGGTATGTGGTCCAAACCCAGCACAGGGGCTCCTGTGAATAGGACGGTCGGCCGCCGCCATAGACCCGCTCCCAGCGACCCTAGTTTCCTGACACAACACCCCACTCCTGAGAGCTTGGTTGTCCAAGCCTCTACTTCACGTGGTGCCTTCCCTTCCACTCCCCCGGATAGGGAATCCAAGAGGCTGGATCAGCTTGGGAAGAAGATGTTTTCTTCCTCCAGCCTGGCATTGAGGTCTGTAAACACCTCCTGCCTATTGGGCCGTTATTCCCATACTTTATGGGATACGGTGGCGCAAGTGCTGCCCCAGGTCCTGGAGGGCGTACGGGACACTCTCACCCAGGCGGTAAAGGATGGGAGAGATGCAGCCAAGTTTACAATCCGGTGTGGCTTGGACACGACCGACTCGCTGGGGAGAGCGATTTCATCGTCAGTGGCCCTTCGTCGCAACGTCTGGCTACGTTCTACTTGTTTTTCAGGGGATGTCCAGTCCAGCTTGATGGACATGCCCTTTGATGGCTCTCGCCTTTTTGGCGAAAAGGCAGACTCCGCGCTTGAGAGGTTCAAGGATTCTCGAGCCACGGCCAGATCCTTGGGCCTTTCAACGCCGGCACGACAGCAGTCTGTCTTTCGCCCCTTCCGAGGCTTCGGGAGGGGCGTGGTGCCACGCCAGCCACAGTTTAGCCACCGTCCTCAGGCTTCACAGCATCCCGGAAGAGGACGTGGTCGTGGTACCATCAGACCCAGAGGGTCTGGCCAGAGGTCGACCGCCACACAGCCCCCCACCACTGCGCCCAAGCCCTCCTAGTGTGGTTCTGCGGGATCACGTCCATCCAGTTGGAGGGAGGATTCATTTTCATCTCCCTCACTGGCTTTCCATCACTATGGACAAGTGGGTCCTGCAGATCATACGGAAGGGCTACTCCCTTCCCTTCCAGTCTTTCCCTCCTTCTATACCTCCGACAAAGGAATGGAGGACCATTTAGCTTTGCTCCGCGAGGAAGTTACGGCTCTTTTGACCAAGGGAGCCATAGAAAGAGTCCCGATCTCAGAAGTAGGCAGTGGTTGTTATTCCCGCTACTTTCTGATTCCTAAAAAGAAAAAAGGCCTTCGCCCTATTTTGGATTTAAGGGACGTCAATCTCTTCCTCAAGAAGGAGAAATTCAAGATGCTCTTGCTCAGGTTTTGTCTGCCCTAGACCAAGGAGACTGGATGGTAGCGTTGGATTTGCAGGATGCGTATTTCCATATTCCTATCCTGCCAAGCCACAGGCGTTACCTGTGGTTCAAGGTGGGCCACGAGCACTTTCAGTTTACCGTGCTTCCTTTCGGTCTCACCAGTGCCCCTCGGGTGTTCACAAAGGTGATGGCAGTGGTGGCAGCTCATTTTCGCAGGTCAGGGATTTTAGTCTTCCCCTACCTGGACGATTGGCTGTTGAAGGCTCCTACGCCCCAGGCTCTCGTCACCCACCTCCAGACGACGACGGACCTCTTGCATTCGCTGGGGTTCACTATAAATGTGCCGAAGTCACACCTGACTCCCTCTCAGAAGCTCTCTTTCATCTGAGCTGTTCTGGACACAGTGCAGTATCGGGCTTATCCTCCCGATCAGCGGGTTCAGGATATTCAGGTTATGATTCCGATGTTTCGGCCTCTATCCTGGATCTCGGTGAGACAGACTCTGAGGCTGCTGGGACTTATGGCTTCCTGCATCCTGTTGGTCAAGCATGCCAGATGGCGCATGAGGGCTCTGCAGTGGGACCTGAAATTCCAATGGGCACAGCATCAGGGAAATCTTACCGACGTGGTTCAGATCTCGGAGAGGACTGAAGAAGATCTGCAGTGGTGGTTAGTGAACTGCGAGTGGGTCAAGGGCAGACCCCTCTCCCTTCCCCAACCAGATCTAACGATAGTGACAGATGCGTCACTTCTGGAATGGGGCGGCCATCTGGGGGAGGTGGAGATCAGAGGTCACTGGTCTCCGGCGGAATCTGGGCTCTACATCAACTTGTTGGAGCTTCGGGCGATCCAGCTAGCATTAAAAGCATTTCTTCCTGTTGTGAAAGGGAAGGTGGTGCAGGTGTTCACGGACAACACTACCGCAGTATGGTACTGCAACAAGCAGGGCGGTGTGGGGTCGTGGACCCTTTGTCAAGAGGCTTTACACCTCTGGACATGGCTGGAACAGCAGGGCATGACCCTGGTGGTTCAACACCCGGCAGGTTCTCTGAACACCAGAGCAGATGAACTCAGCCAAAAATCCTTAGAGGATCACGAATGGTGTCTCCATCCGGAGGTGGCGCAAGGACTCTTTCAGCAGTGGGGAGAGCCTTGGTTAGATCTGTTCGCCTCCACAGAGAACGCGCAATGTCAGCAGTTTTGCGCTTTGGAGTTTCCAATGGGGCTATCGCTAGGCGACGCTTTTCGTCATGAGTGGAGTTCAGGCCTCTTGTACGCCTTTCCGCCTATACCACTTCTGCCCAGAGTTCTCAAGAAAATCAAGAACGACCGGGCCCAAGTAATCCTTGTGGCTCCGGATTTGGCACAGAGAGTTTGGTATCCAGAGCCTCTCAAAATAAGCATCGGTCCTCCAATCAGGCTGCCTCTTCGGGAGGATCTTCTGTCGCAGCAGCAGGGGAAGGTTCTCCACCCGAACCTGTCAACTCTGCGCCTTCATGCGTGGAGATTGAGCGGCGACAGTTGATGGTTTATGACCTCCCTCCCGAGGTCTGTGATGTCATTCTGGCAGCCAGGCGTCCCTCAACTAAGTCGATCTACGCCTGCCATTGGAAATGTTTTGTTTCTTATTGTTCAGAGGTCTATTGATCCTCTTTCTTCTTCTCTGTCTAATATCCTTCTGTTTATTTTGTCTCTCGCCCAGCAGGGTTCCTCCTTGGGGACTCTCAAGGGCTATCTTGCAGCCTTATCGTCTTTTCTTCAGTTGCCTGATCAACCATCTCTGTTTAAATCACCTATAGTACAGAGGTTTTTGGAAGGGCTTGTACATCTGTTCCCGCCTGTGCCTTTCGTTATGCCCCAGTGGGATCTTAATCTGGTTCTTACCTTCCTTATGTGTGTTCCTTTCGAGCCCTTGCATAACTGTCCTCTCCGGCTGCTCACTATTAAGACAGCCTTTTTGGTGGCAATTACATCTGCCAGAAGAGTGAGTGAGCTGCAGGCTTTATCTTCTAAACCTCCTTATCTAATGATATATCCTGACAAGGTGGTGCTAAGACCTCGTGCCTCTTTTCTCCCCAAGGTGGTGACCCCTTTCCATCTGGGTCAAAATATCACCCTGCCTACCTTCCTTGCACCACCGCATCCCTCTAAGGAAGAGGAGCGTCTCCATCGACTGGACCCAAAAAGAGCGTTATCGTTCTACCTTGACCGCACTAAAGAGTTCTGGGTGGGGTATGTTGTGGGGTATGTTGGTGCAAAGAAGGGTTGGGCAGTACAGAAACGATCCCTTTCGCGCTGGGTCGTTCTCTGTATAAAAATATGCTACGCTTTGGCGAAGAAACAGCCTCCTGAGGGCTTGAGAGCTCACTCCACTAGGGGGAAAGCTGCTACCACTGCGTTAGCACGTGGCGTTCCGGTGGTGGACCTATGTCAGGCCGCAACATGGGCTTCTTTACACACGTTTGCGAAGCACTACTGCCTGGATAGCCAGGTATTTTGGCCGTTCTGTCTTGCAGGACTTCCTTATATAAAAAAATAAAAATCTCCTTCAGACCCACCACCATGGGTTATAGCTTGGGTATCTATTCTAAGGTAAGGAAGCTGCAGCTAGAAGTCTCTATCAGATGAACAAGTTACCTTTGGTAACGAGGTATCTGGTAGAGACTCTATCTAGCTGCAGATTCCTTACACCCGCCCAAGCCTCCCCGCTCTGGGGAAATATTTTCTCATGTGCATATGTGTATATATGTATCTATATATATATGTTCGATGGCATGTGTAGCTGCAGATACACATGCTGTGCACATCCCGCCATCTGGTGTTGGGCTCGGAGTGTTACAAGTTGTTTTTCTTCGAAGAAGTCTTTTTGAGTCACGAGACCGAGGGACTCCTCCCATTTCGACTCCATTGCGCATGGGCGTCGACTCCATCTTAGATTGGTTTTTTTCCGCCATCGGGTTCGGACGTGTTCCTTTTCGCTCCGTGTTTCGGGTCGGAAAGTTAGTTAGAATCTCGGAAAAAACGTCGGTATTGTTTGCGTTCGGTATCGGGTTAGTTACAACAGATCGACACCGAATTTTGAAGAGCTCCGGTGGCCCTTTGGTTTTTTTTCCGATCCCCCGTCGGGGCCTGGTCGGCCCGGCCACGTGTGACTTCAAGGCTGATGGAACGGACCCCATTCCGCTTCAGTCCAAAATGCCATAACAAGTATCCGTATACGGATCAGCATCTGGTCTGTAACTTGTGCTTGTCTCCAGAGCACAAGGAAGATACTTGTGAAGCCTGTCGAGCGTTTCGGTCGAGGAAGACATTAAGAGACCGAAGAGCCAGAAGACTGCAGATGGCGTCGACGCCGACAGGACAAGAGCGTTTCGAGGAGGAAGAGGAAGCTTTCTCTATCCACGAGTCGGAAGAGCTCGAGGCCGAAGAAATGCCAAAAACCGTGAGTAAGACATCGAAACATAAGACTCACAAGAAGTCAACAAAAGCCCAGGGGACGCCACCGCCAACAGGCCATGACTTAACCCAAAAATTAGGTGACCGATCCAAGGCACCGAAAAAGGGCACGCTTGTGTCGAAGTCATCCGACTCCGGTCGAGATACCGCCACACAGCAATCTCGGACCCGAGACATCGGCTCAGAGAATTTTCGGCACTGGGACAGCGGCACCGAACAAGTTCGGCACCGAGACACCACCACGCCGAAAATTAAAAAGGTTTCTTCGGAGCCTAAAAAGACGTCCGAAAAAGTTTTGGTTCCGAAACATCCAGCCTCGGAGCCGAAAACAGGTTCCTATACAGAGGAACAAGGATTGTCCTCCCAAATGCAAAAGCATAGATTCGGAGAGGAACTTGAAGCAGTAGAGCCAGACTATACTCAAAGAAGGCTCCACATTCAAGAAGACACAGGGAAGATAACCACTCTTCCCCCAATTAAAATAAAAAGAAGACTTGCCTTTCAAGAAAAGGACAAGCAGCCACAGGCAAAGGTAGCAAGGAAAACAACTCCACCACCGTTTCCACCACCGTCAGTGCACACATCACCGGTAGCAACTCCTCCACTGATGCACTCCCCGACTCATACTACAATGAGTCAAGATGATCCCGATGCATGGGACCTTTACGATGCTCCAGTATCGGACAACAGCCCAGACTCGTACCCTGCCAGGCCGTCCCCACCTGAGGACAGTACATCTTACACACAGGTGGTCGCAAGGGCAGCTGCTTTCCTTAACGTCACCTTGCATTCCGAACCAATTGAGGATGACTTTTTGTTTAACACGCTATCCTCCACTCATAGCCAATACCAAAGCCTACCTATGCTCCCAGGAATGCTAAAACATTCAAAACAAATCTTTCAGGATCCTGTTAAAGGCCGAGCCATAACTCCAAGGGTGGAGAAAAAGTACAAGCCACCGCCAACAGATCCAGTTTATATTACAACGCAGTTAACACCAGACTCGGTAGTTGTCGGGGCAGCTCGTAAGAGAGCGAACTCTCATACCTCGGGGGACGCACCACCTCCAGACAAGGAGAGTCGCAAATTTGATGCTGCGGGCAAAAAGGTTGCAGCACAAGCAGCAAACCAATGGCGCATTGCCAATTCATAAGCACTTTTGGCAAGATACGATAGAGCTCACTGGGATGAGATGCAACATTTCATAGAACACTTACCCAAGGAGTTCCAAAAAAGAGCACAGCAAGTGGTGGAAGAAGGACAAAGTATCTCTAATAATCAGATACGGTCTTCAATGGATGCAGCAGATACGGCTGCAAGGACAGTAAATACTGCAATAACAATAAGAAGGCATGCATGGCTGCGCACGTCAGGGTTCAAGCCTGAAATTCAACAAGCCGTGCTAAATATGCCATTTAATGAACAGCAGTTGTTTGGGCCGGAAGTCGACACTGCTATTGATAAACTCAAGAAAGACACTGATACAGCAAAAGCCATGGGCGCAATCTACTCCCCGCAGAGCAGAGGCAAATTTCGCAAAACACCTTTTAGGGGAGGGTTTCGAGGGCAACCTACAGAAACCACAACATCACAAACAAGGCCCACTTACCAAAGCCAATATCAGCGGGGAGGTTTTCGGGGGAAATATAGAGGGGGACAATTCCAGAAAAATAGAGGAAAGTTTCAAAGCCCCAAAACTCCTCAAAATAGGCAGTGACTTACAAGTCACACATCCCCATCACATAACACCTGTGGGGGGAGACTAAGCCAATTTTACAAACATTGGGAGGAGATAACAACAGATACTTGGGTACTAGCAATTATCCAGCATGGTTATTGCATAGAATTTCTCAAATTCCCTCCAACAGTCCCACCGAAAACACACAGTATGTCAAAACAACATATAGATCTTCTAGGATTAGAAGTTCAAGCATTGCTCCAAAAAGAATCAATAGAATTAGTACCAAAACAAGAATTAAACACAGGAGTTTACTCACTGTATTTTCTAATACCCAAAAAAGACAAGACTCTAAGACCTATACTAGATCTCAGAATATTAAATACATACATCAAATCAGACCACTTTCACATGGTTACATTACAAGAAGTAATCCCACTGCTCAAACAACAAGACTACATGACAACACTGGATCTAAAGGATGCATATTTCCATATACCAATACATCCTTCACACAGAAAGTACCTAAGGTTTGTATTCCAAGGGATACATTACCAATTCAAAGTGTTGCCATTCGGAATAACAACTGCGCCAAGAGTTTTTACAAAATGTCTGGCAGTAGTAGCTGCACATATCAGAAGGCAGCAAATACATGTGTTCCCGTACCTAGACGATTGGTTAATCAAAACCAACACGCAAATAAAGTGTTCACAACACACAAAATATGTCATAGAAACCCTACACAAACTAGGTTTCTCAATCAACTGCCCAAAGTCACACCTTCTGCCGTGTCAAACACAGCAATACCTAGGGGCAACAATCAACACAGTAAAAGGGATTGCCACTCCAAGTCCACAAAGAGTTCAAACATTTCACAATGTAATACAAGCCATGTATCAAAAACAAAAGATACAGGTCAAAATGGTAATGAAACTGCTAGGCATGATGTCTTCATGCATAGCCATTGTCCCAAATGCAAGGCTGCACATGCGGCCCTTACAACAGTGCCTAGCATCACAATGGTCACAAGCACAGGGTCAACTTCTAGATCTGGTGTTGATAGACCGCCAAACATACATCTCGCTTCACTGGTGGAACAGTATAAATTTAAACCAAGGGCGGCCTTTTCAAGACCCAGTGCCACAATACGTGATAACGACAGATGCATCCATGACAGGGTGGGGAGCACACCTCAATCAGCACAGCATCCAAGGACAATGGGACTTACAGCAAAGACAGTTTCATATAAATCACTTAGAACTGTTAGCGGTATTTCTAGCGCTGAAAGCATTTCAACCCATAATAACCCACAAATACATTCTTGTCAAAACAGACAACATGACAACAATGTATTACCTAAACAAACAGGGAGGGACACACTCGACACAGTTGTGTCTCCTGACACAAAAAATATGGCATTGGGCGATTCACAACCACATTCGCCTAATAGCACAATTTATTCTGGGGATTCAGAATCAGTTAGCAGACAATCTCTCTCGGGATCACCAACAGATCCACGAATGGGAAATTCACCCCCAAATACTGAACACTTACTTCCGAATTTGGGGAACACCACAAATAGATCTATTTGCAACAAAGGAAAACTCAAAATGCCAAAACTTCGCATCCAGGTACCCACAACATCAGTCTCAGGGCAATGCGCTATGGATGAACTGGTCAGGGATATTTGCGGACGCTTTTCCCCCTCTCCCACTCCTTCCATGTCTAGTAAACAAGTTGAGTCAAAACAAACCCAAACTCATACTAATAGCACCAACATGGGCAAGACAACCTTGGTACACAACACTACTAGACCTTTCAGTAGTACCTCATGTCAAACTACCAAACAGACCAGATCTGTTAACACAACACAAACAACAGATCAGACATCCAAATCCAGCATCGCTGAATCTAGCAATTTGGCTCCTGAAATCCTAGAATTCGGGCACTTAGACCTCACACAGGAATGTATGGAGGTCATAAGACAAGCTAGGAAGCCTACCACTAGACACTGCTATGCAAATAAATGGAAAAGATTTGTTTATTACTGCCATAATAATCAAATTCAACCCTTACACGCATCTGCAAAAGATATAGTAGGATACTTACTACATTTGCAAAAGTCAAAACTAGCTTTCTCTTCCATAAAAATACATCTTACTGCAATTTCAGCTTACCTGCAAATTACGCACTCAACTTCATTATTTAGGATACCAGTCATAAAAGCATTTATGGAAGGCCTAAAGAGAATTATACCACCAAGAACACCACCAGTTCCTTCATGGAACCTCAACATTGTCTTAACACGACTCATGGGTCCACCTTTTGAGCACATGCACTCTTGTGAAATGCAATACTTAACGTGGAAAGTTGCATTTTTAATTGCCATCACATCTCTAAGAAGAGTGAGTGAAATTCAAGCATTTACCATTCAAGAACCATTTATTCAAATACACAAAAATAAAGTAGTTCTACGGACAAATCCTAAATTTTTACCAAACGTAATCTCACTGTTCCACTTGAATCAAACGGTAGAATTACCAGTGTTCTTCCCACAGCCAGATTCTGTAGCTGAAAGAGCACTACATACATTAGACATCAAAAGAGCACTAATGTACTACATTGACAGAACCAAACTAATTCGAAAGACAAAACAACTATTTATTGCCTTTCAAAAACCTCATACAGGAAATCCAATTTCAAAACAAGGCATTGCTAGATGGATAGTTAAGTGCATTCAAACCTGCTATCTTAAAGCTAAAAGAGAGCTGCCTATTACACCAAAGGCACACTCAACCAGAAAGAAAGGTGCTACCATGGCCTTTCTAGGAAATATTCTAATGAACGAAATATGTAAGGCAGCAACATGGTCTACGCCTCATACATTTACCAAGCACTACTGTGTAGATGTGTTAACTGCACAACAGGCAACAGTAGGTCAAGCTGTACTAAGAACATTATTTCAAACTACTTCAACTCCTACAGGCTGAACCACTGCTTTTGGGGAGATAACTGCTTACTAGTCTATGCACAGCATGTGTATCTGCAGCTACACATGCCATCGAACGGAAAATGTCACTTACCCAGTATACATCTGTTCGTGGCATTAGTCGCTGCAGATTCACATGCGCCCACCCGCCTCCCCGGGATCCTGTAGCCGTTTAGAAGTAGATCTTGAACATTTGTACATTTGTAAATATATTACTTTAAAATTCATTATATACATACGTATTCACTCCATTGCATGGGCACTATTACTAGCATACACAACTCCTACCTCACCCTCTGCGGGGAAAACAATCTAAGATGGAGTCGACGCCCATGCGCAATGGAGTCGAAATGGGACGAGTCCCTCGGTCTCGTGACTCGAAAAGGCTTCTTCGAAGAAAAACAACTTGTAACACTCTGAGCCCAACACCAGATGGCGGGATGTGCACAGCATGTGAATCTGCAGCGACTAATGCCACGAACAGATGTACACTGGGTAAGTGACATTTTCCATATGTTTCATTTTGGCAACTTTTGCCTTTCTTACAGGCATGAAAGTGTTTTTTTCTCCAAAGAGTCAAAGAGGTTAAAAGTGTATTGGTTGGTTCTTCCATGACTCTGTGCTTCTGGCGTGGGAAGTTGTGGAAAACAACTGACGTAGGCGCAGCAAGACAGCGTCTATATAGACAACCGTGACGTCATAGACGACTCCAACGACGCTGACGACGCACGCGGAGCTGGTCGACACACGCGTATTAGAACGATGCCGTCAGGCACGCGCGCAGGGTACTGCTCTCAAAAAACTCCGGATTCGAAGCTGACACTAGGGAATTCTAAGGTCACGAATCTGCAGCTAGATAGAGTCTCTACCAGATACCTCGTTACCGAAGGTAAGTAACTTGTTCTTCAGGGACCCCCATTCCCTGCTCTAGCGTTGCACTGGGCAAAGGAAAGGGGAGTGACCACTCCCCTGTCCACCACCACCCCAGGTGTGGTGCTCAGAGCTCCTCCAGTGTGTCCCAGACTTCAGCCATCTTGCTATGCAAGGTGTGGGGAGACTCTGGAGGCCTCTGAGTGGCCAGTGCCAGCAGGGGATGTCAGAGACCCCTCCTGATAGGTCCATACCTGCTAAAGTAGCCAATCCCCCTCTCGGGGCTGTCTCGGGTCTCTCCTGTGGGTTTCTCTTCAGATTTAGCTTGAAAAACTCCTCCAGGAATGCTCTGCATCCTCTGCTTCAGCAGGATTAACCACAGACTGCTCCCAGAACGACTCCTTTGACCTGCAACCTCAGCTCCAGCCAACATTTGCAACAATTTCCAAGGTGAGCATGCTCTGATGACTCCCTGTCTTCACCCTGCACCAGAAGAGCTGAAAGAATCTCTTGTGGAGTGACGGAGTCATTTTCATGCTCCTGCAGGCACCTTCCAAGACGACGACCGGTTCTCTGAGACTCCTCTCCTGGCGACGAACGTGCTCCCTGAAATACAGGTGGTGGACCCATCTGACCCAGACTGTCCTAAGGTCCAGCTGTCCAAATTTGAAGAAGGTAAGAGCTTACCTTCCCGCTTTGCGACAGTACCTCTGTGCACTGCATCATCTCTAGCTCCTTGGGCTTCTGTGCACTTCTTCCAAGAATCCTTTGTGCACAGTGTAGCCTAGGTCCCCAGCACTCCATCCTGTGACGCACAACTCGCTTGTAGGAGGCTGGCCTGGCTTATAGTGGGCACCTTGTGGTACTTACACCTTGTGCCAGGTCCAGTTATAGGATATAATTGTGTATTTACATGGCTCCCCTGAACCCAAGAACTCAGATTCAACGGATCAAGAGAAGGTCAAAGAAGAGCCACTGCCTAGTGAGAACAGCGAAAGAGCTGTGGACATTTTGGCACAAACCTCTGCCTGCTCGCACTTCTCTCGATAATCGTGACAAAGTGACTCGTCCTGCAAGCTGAAGAACTATCAAAGCCTCAGGTAACCTCCCAGCACTTCATAATCACCACCAGTCTCCCTTGGAGTAGGAGAGCTACTTCCCTGCGGTTTGCAGGTACCTAAGAGCAGAGCCCGGTCCACGTCCTTGCAGCTCCCCGTCTCCGACCAATGACGCAGATGACCAGGAGGAGATACCTGTGCTCTGGAGGACCAGGCCTGTAACCCCACCAAATGTGACAATAGCAGGACCCACCAGAGGAATGCAGCTCCAATCGCGGTACCGGTCTCCCTCCACCAAGCATCAACAGTAAGAGACCAGTCGGGATTCTCACTGCACCAGGGCCAAGCAGCTGTTGAGGGATGTCCGCATCACTGAGACCCACTTTTTAAGTGGCCCAGATGTCCTGATTTTGTCCCTGCCAGCTGGTTGGCCCTGACTGCAAGGAGCATTTTTTCACACAAAGCCCAGCCGCCCTATCCGCTCTTCACCCAAGCTGTCCGAGTCCCGAAGAATCAACTGTACCCTCTTGCTCTAAGGCCCCTTGCAACCCAAGCCCTCTATTGGGAGCTCTCTGACTTGTCACCAAGTCCCCCTGTACAGCCTGTTGTTAGGTAGTCCCCTATCTTCATAGCACCCAGCTTCAACAACAGCAGCACCATGCTCCTGGTGGAATTTGTGGAGCTCCCGACAAACTGTCAGGGCTCGAAAATCATAAAATTTTTACTAGACCTGCAGGTCGAGTAACCTAAATAATCTACTTGACCTAACTGTAATGTACTTGACCCGTAAACGGGTCTCACATTATGTGATCCTAGGCATAAGAATCACAATACTCAGAGTTACTAAAAAAAAAAAGTTACTTTATTTTAGTGACAATGTGGCAAAAAATATCTCAGAGGATATACTCCCTTAGGAGGTAAGTAAGATACACAAAATATGCGCACAAACCAAAATCAGGTAAGTAAACAGTTAGCAAAGTAGTGCAAACACTGTAGAATACAATAGGATGAAATAGGCCTAGGGACAACACAAACCATATACTAAGAAAGTGGAATGCAAACCACTTAGCGACCCCAGGCCTATTGTAGTGTGTAGGGGGTCGCTGGGACTGTTAGAGAACACTAAGGGTGTCCAAGATACCCCACCCCTAGACCCTGAAAAGGAGTAAAATTACCCTTCTTCCCCAGAAACAAACTAAATTCGTGATAGGAGATTCTGCAAAGACAACAACTGACTGCAAAGCACTGAAGAGGGATTCCTGGACCTGAGGACCTGCAAAGGAAGGGGACCAAGTCCAAGAGTCACGAAAGTATCCAGGGGGGGCAAGAGCTCACTAAACCCCAGATGAAGGTGCAAAAATGGCTGCCTCTGGGTGGAAGAAACTGAAGATTCTGCAACAAGGGAAGATGCCAGGAACTTCTCCTTTGTACAGAAGATGTCCCACGGCGTGCTGGAGGATGCAGGGTTGTTTCCACGCAGAAAGACCGAAAACAAGCCTTGCTAGGTGCAAAGGTCGCAGTTGAAGAAAATGGGTGCCGCCCGGGCCCAGGAAGGACCAGGAGGTCGCCCCTTGGAGGAGGAGACAGAGGGGGTGCTCAGCAAGACAGAGGCCACGCAGAAGCAGGCAGCACCCGCAGAAGCACTTGAACAGGCGTTCAAGAAATCTGAGCATGGCAGTCGTCTCAACACTGCAAAGGAGGGACCCACGAAGCCGGTGGTCAACTCAGCGAGTTGAGCAATGCAGGACAGAGTGCTGGGGACCTGGGCTATGCTGTGCACAAATGATTCCTTGTAAAAGTGCACAGAAGCCCTAGCAGCTGCAGTTCACGCAGTACACAGTATTACTGTCTGGCGTGGGGTGGCAAGGACTTACCTCCACCAACTTTGGACAGAAGGACCACTGGACTATCGGGGTCACTTGGATCCAGCTCCTGTGTTCCAGGGACCACACTCGTCGAGATGAGAGGAGACCCAGAGGACTGGTGATGTAGAAGTTTGGTGCCTGCATTGGCAGGGGGAGATTCCGTCGACCCACTGGACATTTCTTCTTGGCTTCCAGTGCCAGGTGAAGGCAAACAGCCCTCAGAGCATGCACCACCAGGAAACAGTCGAGAAAGCCGGCAGGGTTAGGCGCTACAATGTTGCTGGTAGTCTTCTTGCTACTTTGTTGCAGTTTTGCAGGCGTCCTGGAGCAGTCAGCGGTCGATCTTTGGCAGAAGTAGAAGAGGGAGATGCAGGAGAACTCTGGTGAGCTCTTGCATTCGTTATCTGAAGAGAAACCCACAGGAGAGACCCTAAATAGCCCTCAGAGGAAGATTGGCCACCTAACCAGGTAAGTACATATCAGGAGGGGTCTCTGACGTCACCTGCTGACACTGGCCACTCAGAGGCCTCCATTGTGCCCTCACATCTCTGCATTCAAGATGACAGAGGTCTGGGACACACTGGAGGAGCTCTGGGCACCACCCCTGGGGGGTGGTGATGAACAGGGGAGGGGCCACTCCACTTTCCTTTGTCCAGTTTCGTGCCAGAGCAGGGGCAGGGGGATCCCTGAACCAGTGTAGACTGGTTTATGCAAGGAGGGCACCATCTGTGCCCTTCAAAGCATTCCCAGAGGCCAGGGAAAGCTACTCCTCTCAGGCCCTTAACACCTATTTCCAAAGGGAGAGGGTGTAACACCCTCTCTCAGAGGAAATCCTTTGTTCTGCCTTCCTGGGACTGGGCGGCCCAGACCCCAGGAGGGCAGAAGCCTGTCTGTGGGTTGGCAGCAGCGGTAGCTGCAGTGAAATCCCCAGAGAGCTAGTTTGGCAGTACCCGGGGTCTATGCTCCGAGGATGCATGGGATAGGCACCCCAATACCAGATTTGGCATGGGGGGACAATTCCAGGATCTTAGACATGTTACATGGCCATGCTCGGAGTTACCATTGTGAAGCTACATATAGGTGCAATGGTGTCCCCGCACTCACAAAGTCCGGGGAAATTGCCCGGAACAATGTGGGGGAAGCTTGGCTAGTGCCAGGGTGCCCTCACAGTTAGTAACTTAGCACCTAACCTTCACTAAGTGAGGGTTAGACATATAGGTGACTTATAAGTTACTTAAGTACAGTGTAAAATGGCTGTGAAATAACATGGACGTTATTTCACTCAGGCTGCAGTGGCAGTCCTGTGTAAGAATTGTCTGAGCTCCCTATGGTTGGCAAAAGAAATGCTGCAGCCCATAGGGATCTCCTGGAACCCCTGTACCCTGGGTACCTAGGTACCATATACTAGGGAATTATAAGGGTGTTCCAGTGTGCCAATCAGAATTGGTGAAAATGGTCACTAGCCTGCAGTGACAATTTTAAAAGCAGAGAGAGAGCATAATCACTGAGGTTCTGGTTAGCAGAGCCTCAGTGATACAGTTATGCAACACACAGGGAACACATCTAGGCCACAAACTATGAGCACTGAGTTCCTCGCTAGCAGAATCCCAGTGAGACAGGCAAAAACAAACTGACACACAAGTAAAAATGGGAGTAACATGCCAGGCAAGATGGTACTTTCCTACACCATGCATCACAAAAATCGAGCCCACATACCCATGAGGTCTAGCCCACATAACCTAGGACTTCTTTTAGTTTACTAACAACATTGCCAACAGGGCAGGAGTGTTTCTCAGTTTGTTTAAACACTCAATTTTAATAAATATATTACTAAACCATGAAGTGGTAACATATTGTCATCTATACACAGTAACTTTCCAAGAAATGTCCCAAAACCTCTCCACTAACTTGCACCTTTACTGATAAAACTATGTAGTGTATTAACAATCTGTGAAAATTGAGTTTCTGAAAACATATCCTTTGCACATTAACATGTAAAGTATTCTGGTTGGTTTTCATCCTAGTACAATAGTTTTTCATCACACAGAAATATAAAAAAGGGCTTTCACAACTACTGAAATATATTTTGAAATGTTTGCACAGTTGAATTAGTCATTGAAATGTTGTGTGTTATGACAAACCTGACACCCTTTATCCTTTTATTTTACATTCTAAGCAGCAGGTGTAGGAAAGTACCATCTTTCTTGGCATGTTATTCCCATACTGTATGTCAGTATGTTTTTGCCTGTCTCACTGGGATGCTGCTGGTCGGGACCCCAGTGCTCCTAGTTTATGGCCTGAACGTGTATACCTGTGTAGTGCCTAACTGTCACTGAGGCCCCGCTAATCAGAACCTCAGTGCTCATGCTCTCTCTGCCTTTAAATTTGTCACTATAGGCTAGTGACCACTTTTGCCAATTTCAATTGGCAGACTTGGTCACCCTTATAATTCCCTAGTATATGGTACCTAGGTACTCAGGGTATTGTGGTTCCAGGCGATCAATATGGGCTGCAGCATTACCTTTGCCACCCATAGGTACCTCAGACAAGCCTTTGCAGAGGATGGCCATTGCAGTCTGAGTGAAATAACGCACATGTTATTTCACAGCCATTTTCACTGCACTTAAGTAACTTATAAGCCACCTATGTCTAACCTTCACTTTCTGAAGTTTAGGTGCAAAGTTAATAAGTATGAGGGCACCCTTGCACTAGAAAAAGTGCCCCCACATAGTTTAGGGCCATTTCCCCAGAGTTTGTGAGTGCAGGGACACCATTACACGCGTCCAATACATATGTCAATACCTATATATGTAGCTTCACAATGGTAACTCCGAATATGGCCATGTAGCATGTCTAAGATCATGGAATTCTCCCTCCGTTCCAAATCTGGTATTGGGGAGTCAATTCCATGCATCCTGGGGGCTCCACTGTGGACCCTCAGTACTGCCAAAACCAGCTCTCTGGGGTTTTCTCTGCAGCTATAGTTGCTGCCAACCCACAGACAGGGTTCTGCCCTCCTGGGGTCTGGGCAACCCAGTACCAGGAAGGCAGAACAAAGAATTTCCTCTGAGAGAGGGTGTTACACCCTCTCCCTTTGGAAATAGGTGCTAAAGGCTGGGGAGGGGTAGCATCTCCCAGCCTCTGAAATGCTTTGAAGGGCACAGATAGTGCCCTCCTTGCATAAGCTAGTGTACACCGGTTTAGGGAACCCCCAGTTCCTGCTCTGGCGCGAAACTGTACAATGGAAAGGGGAGTGACCACTCCCCTGTCCATCACCACCCCAGGGGTGGTGCCCAGAGCTCCTGCAGTGTCTCTCATACCTCTGCCATCTTGTTTCCAGAGTTGTGGGGGCACTCTGGAGGCCTCTGAGTGGCCAGTGCCAGCAGGTGAGGTCAGAGACCCTCCTGATAGGTGCTTACCTGACTAGGTGGCCAGTCCTCCTCTGAGGGCTATTTAGGGTCTCGCCAGTGGGATTTTCCTCAGATTATGACTTGGAAGAATTTATCAGGGTTCCTCTGCACTTCTCTCTTCGACTTCTGCCAAGGATCGACCGCTGACTGCTCCAGGATGCCTGCAAAACTGCAACAAAGTAGCCAGAAGACTACCAGCGACTGTTGTTGTATTGCTGGTGTTTGTTCTTCCTGCAGAAACCCTCTATCACGACTTCTGTGCTCTCTGGGGGTAGTAGGTGCACTTTACACCTACCTTTTAGGGTCTTGGGGTGGGCTATTTTTCTAACCCTTACTGTTTTCTTATAGTCCCAGCGACCCTCTACAAGCTCACATAGGTTTGGGGTCCATTTGTGGTTCGCATTCCACTTTTGGAGTATATGGTTTGTGTTGCCCCTATACCTATGTGCTCCTATTGCAATCTACTGTAATTCTACACTGCATGCATTACTTTTATTGCTATTACCTGCATAATTTGGTTTGTGTACATATATCTTGTGTATATACCTTATCCTCATACTGAGGGTACTCACTGAGATACTTTTAGCATATTGTCATAAAAATACAGTACCTTTATGTAGGAAAGTACCATCTTGCCTGGCATGTTACCCCCATATTTCACTGTATATATGTTGTTTTAGTCTATGTGTCATTGGAACCCTGCCAGGCAGGGCCCCAGTGCTCATAAGTATGTGCCCTGTATGTGTTCCCTGTGTGATGACTAACTGTCTCTCTGAGGCTCTGCTAACTAGAACCTCAGTGGTTATGCTCTCTCTGCTTTCAAAATTGTCACTAACAGGCTAGTGACCAATTTCACCAGTTCACATTGGCATACTGGAACACCCATATAATTCCCTAGTATATGGTACTGAGGTACCCAGGGTATTTGGGTTCCAGGAGATCCCTATGGGCTGCAGCATTTCTTTCGCCACCCATAGGGAGATCTGACAATTCTTACACAGGCCTGCCAGTGCAGCCTGAGTGAAATAACGTCCACATTTTTTCACAGCCATTTACCACTGCACTTTCGTAACTTATAAGTCACCCATATGTCTAACCTTCACCTGGTAAAGGTTGGGTGCAAAGTTACTTAGTGTGTGGGCACCTTGGCACTAGCCAAGGTGCCCCCACATCGTTCAGGGCAAATTCCCCGGACTTTGTGAGTGCGGGGACACCATTACACGCGTGCACTATACATAGGTCACTACCTATGTATAGCGTCACAATGGTAACTCCGAACATGGCCATGTAACATGTCTAAGATCATGGAATTGTCACCCCAATGCCATGCTGGCATTGGGGAGACAATTCTATGATCCCCCGGGTCTCTAGCACAGAATCCGGGTACTGCCAAACTGCCTTTCCGGGGTCTCCACTGCAGCTGCTGTCAACCCCTCAGACAGGTTTCTGCCCTCCTGGGGTCCAAGCAGCCCTGGTCCAGGAAGGCAGAACAAAGGATTTCCTCTGAGAGAGGGTGTAACACCCTCTCCCTTTGGAAATAGGTGTGATGGCTGGGGAGGAGTAGCCTCCCCCAGCCTCTGGAAATGCTTTGATGGGCACAGATGCTGCCCATCTCTGCATAAGCCAGTCTACACCGGTTCAGGGATCCCCCAGCCCTGCTCTGGTGCTAAACTGGACAAAGGAAAGGGGAGTGACCACTCCCCTGACCTGCACCTCCCAGGGGAGGTGCCCAGAGCTCCTCCAGTGTGCCCCAGACCTCTGCCGTCTTGGAAACAGAGGTGTTGCTGGCACACTGGACTGCTCTGAGTGTCCAGTGCCAGCAGGTGACGTCAGAGATTCCTTCTGATAGGCTCTTACCTCTCTTAGTAGCCAATCCTCCTTCCTAGGTAGCCAAACCTCCTTTTCTGGCTATTTAGGGACTCTGCTTTGGGGGATTCTTCAGATAATGAATGCAATAGCTCACCAGAGTTCCTCTGCATCTCCCTCTTCACCTTCTGCCAAAGGATTGACCGCTGACTGCTCAGGACGCCTGCAAAACCGCAACAAAGTAGCCAGACGACTACTAGCAACCTTGTATCGCTTCATCCTGCCTGCTTTCTCGACTGTTTCCAGGTGGTGCATGCTCTGGGGGTAGCCTGCCTCCTTCTTGCACCAGGAGCTCTGAAGAAATCTCCAGTGGGTCGATGGAATCTTCCCCCTGCAACCGCAGGCAACAAAAGACTGCATCACCGGTCCTCTGCGTCCCCTCTCAGCACGACAAGCGTGGTCCCTGGAACTCAGCAACTCTGTCCAAGTGACTCCCACAGTCCAGTGACTCTTCAGTCCAAGTTTGGTGGAGGTAAGTCCTTGCCTCCCCACGACAGACTGCATTGCTGGGTACCGTGTGATTTGCAGCGCCTCCGGCTCCTGTGCAATCTTCCAGGCTTTCCTTTGTGCACAGCCAAGCCTGGGTCCCAACACTCTAACCTGCAGTGCACAATGTTCTGAGTTGTCCTCCGGCGTCGTGGGACTCCTTTTTATGACTTCGTGTGGACTCCGGTTTACTCTTCTTCAAAGTGCCTGTTCAGGTACTTCTGCGGGTGCTGCCTGCTTCTGTGAGGGCTCCCTGACTTGCTGGGCGCCCCTTCTGTCTCCTCATCCAGGTGGCGACATCCTGGTCCCTCCTGGGCCACAGCAGCATTGAAAAACCCTAACCGCGACCCTTGCAGCTAGCAAGGCTTGTTTGCGGTCTTTCTGCATGGGAACACCTCTGCAAGCTTCTTCACGACGTGGGACATCCATCCTCCAAAGGGGAAGTTCCTAGTCCTCTTCTTTCTTGCAGAACTCCAAGCTTCTTCCAACAGGTGGCAGCTTCCTTGCACCCTCAGCTGGCATTTCCTGGGCTCCTGCCCACTCTCAACACTGTTGCGACTATTGGACTTTTTCCCCTTGTCTTACAGGTACTCAGGTCCAGAAATCCACTGTTGTTGCATTGCTGGTGTTTGTTCTTCCTGCAGAATCCCCCTATCACGACATCTGTGCTCTCTGGGGGTAGTAGGTGCACTTTACACCTACCTTTCAGGGTCTTGGGGTGGGCTATTTTTCTAACCCGAACTGTTTTCTTACAGTCCCAGCGACCCTCTACAAGCTCACATAGGTTTGGGGTCCATTCGTGGTTCGCATTCCACTTTTGGAGTATATGGTTTGTGTTGGCCCTATACCTATGTGCTCCTATCGTAATCTACTGTAACTTTACATTGCTTGCATTACTTCATTTTGCTATTACTTGCATAATTTTGGTTTGTGTACATATATCTTGTTTATATTTCTCATCCTCATACTGAGGGTACTCACTGAGATACTTTTGGCATATTGTCATAAAAATAAAGTACCTTTATTTTTAGTATATCTGTGTATTGTGTTTTCTTATGATATTGTGCATATGACACCAGTGGTATAGTAGGAGCTTTACATGTCTCCTAGTTCAGCCTAAGCTGCTTTGCCATAGCTACCTTCTATCAGCCTAAGCTCCTAGAAACACCTCTTCTACACTAATAAGGGATAACTGGACCTGGAACAAGGTGTAAGTACCTCTGGTACCCACTACAAGCCAGCCCATCCTCCTACAGTACCATGCTCACAACTGTAGGAGGCTGGACTGGCTTGTAGTGAGTACCAAGGGGTACTTGCACCTTGCACCAGGCCCAGTTATCCCTTATTAGTGTATAGGGTGTCTAGCAGCTTAGGCTGATAGATAATGGTAGCTTAGCAAAGCAGCTCAGGCTGAACTAGGAGACGTGTGAAGCTACTACAGTACCACTTAGTGTCATATGCACAATATCATAAGAAAACACAATACACAGTTATACTAAAAATAAAGGTACTTTATTTTTATGACAATATGCCAAAGTATCTTAGAGTGTACCCTCAGTGAGAGGATAGGAAATATACCCAAGATATATATACACAATAGCAAAAATATGCAGTATAGTCTTAGAAAACAGTGCAAACAATGTATAGTTACAATAGGATGCAATGGGGAAACATAGGGATAGGGGCAACACAAACCATATACTCCAGAAGTGGAATGCGAACCACGAATGGACCCCAAACCTATGTGACCCTGTAGAGGGTCGCTGGGACTATTAGAAAATAGTGAGAGTTAGAAAAATAACCCTCCCCAAGACCCTGAAAAGTGAGTGCAAAGTGCACTAAAGTTCCCCTAAGGACAAAATAGTCGTGTTAGAGGGAAAATGCAAGGAAAACACAAATCAGCAATGCAACAACGATGGATTCCTGACTGAGGGTACCTGTGGAACAAGGGGACCAAGTCCAAAAGTCACAAGCAGCTCGGAGATGGGCAGATGCCCAAGAAATGCCAGCGGTTGGTGCAAAGAAGCTCTTACTAGGCTGAAGAACTGTGAATACTGCAGGAACGACAAGGGCTAGAGACTTCCCCTTTGGAGGATGGATCCCCCACGCCTTGGAGAGTCGTGCAGAAGTGTTTTCCCGCCGGATGGATGCCAACAAGCCTTGCTACACGCAAATCGTTCGTTTGGCGTTTTTGGACGCTGCTGGGGCCCAGAAGGGACCAGGAGGTCGCAAATTGGACCTGCAGAGAGAGGGGACGTCGAGCAAGACAAAGAGCCCTCACTGAAGCAAGTAGCACCCGGAGAAGTGCCAGAAACAGGCACTACGAGGATGCGTGAAACGGTGCTCGCCGAAGTTGCACAAAGGAGTCCCACGTCGCCGGAGACCAACTTAGAAAGTCGTGCAATGCAGGTTAGAGTGCCGTGGACCCAGGCTTGGCTGTGCACGAAGGATTTCCGCCGGAAGTGCACAGGGGCCGGAGTAGCTTGCAAAGTCGCGGTTCCCAGCAATGCAGCCCAGCGAGGTGAGGCAAGGACTTACCTCCACCAAACTTGGGCTGAAGAGTCACTGGACTGTGGGGGTCACTTGGACGGTGTCGCTGGATTCGAGGGACCTCGCTCGTCGTGCTGAGAGGAGACCCAAGGGACCGGTAATGCAGCTTTTTGGTGCCTGCGGTTGCAGGGGGAAGATTCCGTCGACCCACGGGAGATTTCTTCGGAGCTTCTGGTCCAGAGAGGAGGCAGACTACCCCCACAGCATGCACAAGCAGGAAAACAGTCGAGAAGGCGGCAGGATCAGCGTTACAGAGTTGCAGTAGTCGTCTTTGCTACTATGTTGCAGGTTTGCAGGCTTCCAGCGCGGTCAGCGGTCGATTCCTTATCAGAAGGTGAAGAGGGAGATGCAGAGGAACTCGGCTGAGCTCATGTATTCGTTATCTAAAGTTTCCCCAGAGACAGAGACCCTAAATAGCCAGAAAAGAGGGTTTGGCTACCTAGGAGAGAGGAAAGGCTACTAACACCTGAAGGAGCCTATCAGCAGGAGTCTCTGACGTCACCTGGTGGCACTGGCCACTCAGAGCAGTCCAGTGTGCCAGCAGCACCTCTGTTTCCAAGATGGCAGAGGTCTGGAGCACACTGGAGGAGCTCTGGACACCTCCCAGGGGAGGTGCAGGTCAGGGGAGTGGTCACTCCCCTTTCCTTTGTCCAGTTTCGCGCCAGAGCAGGGGCTAAGGGGTCCCTGAACCGGTGTAGACTGGCTTATGCAGAATTGGGCACATCTGTGCCCAACAAAGCATTTCCAGAGGCTGGGGGAGGCTACTCCTCCCCTGCCTTCACATCATTTTCCAAAGGGAGAGGGTGTTACACCCTCTCTCAGAGGAAGTTCTTTGTTCTGCCATCCTGGGCCAGGCCTGGCTGGACCCCAGGAGGGCAGATGCCTGTCTGAGGGGTTGGCAGCAGCAGCAGCTGCAGTGAAACCCCAGGAAGGGCAGTTTGGCAGTACCAGGGTCTGTGCTACAGACCACTGGGATCATGGAATTGTACCAACAATGCCAGGATGGCATAGAGGGGGCAATTCCATGATCATAGACATGTTACATGGCCATATTCGGAGTTACCATGGTGAAGCTACATATAGGTAGTGACCTATATGTAGTGCACGCGTGTAATGGTGTCCCCGCACTCACAAAGTTCAGGGAATTGGCTCTGAAGAATGTGGGGGCACCTTGGCTAGTGCCAGGGTGCCCTCACACTAAGTAACTTTGCACCTAACCTTTACCAGGTAAAGGTTAGACATATAGGTGACTTATAAGTTACTTAAGTGCAGTGTAAAATGGCTGTGAAATAACGTGGACGTTATTTCACTCAGGCTGCAGTGGCAGGCCTGTGTAAGAATTGTCAGAGCTCCCTATGGGTGGCAAAAGAAATGCTGCAGCCCATAGGGATCTCCTGGAACCCCAATACCCTGGGTACCTCAGTACCATATACTAGGGAATTATAAGGGTGTTCCAGTAAGCCAATGTAAATTGGTAAAATTGGTCACTAGCCTGTTAGTGACAATTTAAAAGTAATGAGAGAGCATAACCACTGAGGTTCTGGTTAGCAGAGCCTCAGTGAGACAGTTAGGCACCACACAGGGAACATATACATGCACACCTATGAGCACTGGGGCCCTGTGTGACAGGGTCCCAGTGACACATACATATAGGCCACAAACTTATGAGCACTGGGGTCCTGACCAGCAGGATCCCAGTGACAAATAACAAACATACTGAAAACATAGTGTTTTCACTATGAACACTGAGGCCTGGCTATCAGGATCCAGTGAGACAGTGAAAACAGTGACAAACACTCTGACATACACTCACAAACAGGCCAAAAGTGGGGGTAACAAGGCTAGAAAGAGGCTACCTTCTCACAACAACCCACTGCCTATGGCATAGGTAAGTCACCCCTCTAGCAGGCCTTACAGCTCTAAGGCAGGTTGCACTATGCCACAGATGAGGCATAATTGCATGAACAATATGCCCCTACAGTGTCTAAGACCATTCATAGATATTGTAAGTGCATTGTGGCCTTATTAAGTACATGAGCTGGGAGTTTGTCACTATGAACTCCACAGCTCCACTGAAGTCTGGGAAGTTTGGTATCAAACTTCTCAGCACAATTAATTCACACTGATGACAGTGTTGGATTTATTGTAAAATGTGCACAGAAGGCATCTTAGAAATTCCCCCTGTATTTTACTCAACCCTTTAGTGCAGGGCTGACCAGTCTGTGCCAACCTGTCACTAATAGACAGGTTTTTGATTCCATGGGGTGAGAGCCTTTGTGCTGTCTGAGGTCAGAAACAAAGCCTGCTCTGGGTGGAGGTGCTTCACCCCCCCGCAGGAACTGTAATATTTGGCGGTGTGCCTCATACTCTCAGGCCTCCTGTTACAATGCCCCAGGGCACACCAGCTAGTGGAGATGGCCCCAAATCCCCTCCCCCCCACCCCCCCGGGCCACGCCACTCTTTTCACGGCAGGTCCAGCAGGAAAAGTATGTAAAGCAGGGAGAAGTGATGACTACACCCATGGCTACCCCGAAGATGTCCAGAGCTGATGTGACCCCCTCCTTGCAGAATCCTCCATCTTGTTTTGGAGGTAGGGACCAATAGGTTTAGGAATGTGCCTGCCTCCTCAATGGGAGTGGGCACCGAAAGGGTGTAGCCACCCTTATGGATAGTAGCCATTGGCTACTGCCCTTTGACCCCTGTAACGCCCATAGCTCTAGTATTTGAGGGCTCCCCTGAACCTCACTCTCCAGATTCCTGGCAACCTAAAAAAAAAAAGAAAGAAGGACTGCTAAGCCAGCCCCAGCAGTGAAGACTCCAGATGACAAATAACTAGGTCCCATCCCTACCTACCTGTCTGCAGCTTCAAAGGTCCCTGCTCCAAGAAGGTGACGCATCCTGCAGGACCAGCAACCTTTTCAAATACCCAGAGCACAGCCTGCCCAGCAGAGGACCAAGAACTCCAGAGGACAGCGGCCCTTGAGAGAAGAAACCTTCAAAAAGGACTCCAGAACCGCCCTGGATCGGCGAGCCCTGCCCACTCTGCACTCCACAGCCCGAGTCCGGGTGACCCACCGGTCCAGAGAAGGTCCCCACACGATTCCGACCTCGAGTCCACCCTGGGTTGACCCCTCCTGGCCAGCACAGCAACGCTTACAGCCTGAATCCGTAGGACCACCCTGACCACGACCGGATCCGACAAAGATTCCAAGCACCGAAGGAGACCCCTGAACCCCCCCTGGCTTTGGAGAATCTGACAGATGGACCAGCAATGTCTAGTGGGCCCCTCTCCTGCCTGTCTAACCTTTGCTTTCCCAGAACCGACCCTCTGGACCCAGCCTGCAGCATCTTTTGTGACCCCCGGGGTCCCCCCCACTTGAAAAGCAGTGGGCGCCCAATTCTGTGTTTGCACCCGGCACCTGGCCTCCCCAGTCCTGCTGAGGTTGTGTGTTTGGTGTGATGCTGTGCACCCCCCAACCTGTGCTGCCCTAAACACCCCAGGCCTCTCTCCTGAAACCGCGGGTACTTACCTGCAATCTCTTTTCTACTAATTTCCCCCAGTCCTCATAGGATTCCATTGCAAACCCAATGTCCGCTTTGACCTCTGCACCCAACCGGCTCCATGTTGCTGGTGGTGCACTTTTGCGGTCAACTTGAACATTGACCTGTGGACATCCTAGCCCCTGAGGACTGAATCGTAAGTTGTGTATTTAGCTGGTAACTGTTCTAACACTGTTTGAACCCAGGACTCTATTGACTCCTATGAAAAATTGCATTGTTTCAACTTTTGAAGTAGAAAAGTGTTACTTAATTCTAAACTGCTTTATCTGCAGAAAACAAAGTGCATTTGATACATATCAATCAATCAATCATAGTATTTATAAAGCGCGCTATGTACCCGTTAGGGTTTCGAGGCGCTGAGGTGGGGGGGGGGGTGGAGAGGCTGTTTAGCGGTCGAAGAGCCAGGTCTTGAGGAGCTTCGGGGATGCCCGGAAGCATTCAGTGGAGGGCCCGGGGTTGAGGGCGCGGAGCTCTCGGCCGAGAAGTGGGCGCGGGAGGCGCGAGGACCAGGGGGGTGGCGCTGGGCGCGGTACAGGCGCGGACGGGCGCAGACGGGCTTGCCTCTGGCGCGCCTCCGGCGCGGACGCGCAGCACCAGCCATTAAGAAGGGAGGGGGGAGGGAGGAGCAGCTGGGAGGCGGGAGGCGGGAGGGAGCGGCAAATGGGGGCGCGAGGGGGGCGGGGCCGCAGGGAAGCAGCGGCTGGGGTCGAGGAGCGCACAAGGGGCGAAAGGCACAGAAATCGGCAATAACAGTCACAAATGCAGGAAAAAACACAATATGGACACAATACTGGACTAAATACGATCGGGGAGACAGCAATCAGGGGGGCACAATGGGGCAAAAAGCGCCGGCGGCGAGGCGCAGAAAAGCGTAAAAAAGCTGAAAAACAAACTTACGGGACGGCGGAAGCGGCACTCGGGTCAAGTGAGCCCACTAGCCACCAGGGATGAGGCGCAGGAGGATGCCTGCGGGTGGAGGAGGGCCTCGAACACGCAGACGGCAGCGTGGTCGTGGGGCAGAGGCAGAAGGCAGCAGGTTGGTGCTGCGGTCGTGAGGGGCGAGTTCAGGACCTGAACCAAGTCCGAATTCGCTCACTGGCGACGCGCAGCGCCAGCCATTAAGAAGGGAGGGGGGAGGGAGGAGCAGCTGGGAGGCGGGAGGCGGGAGGGAGCGTCAAATGAGGGCGCGAGGGGGGCGGGCCGCAGGGAAGCAGCGGCTGGGGTCGAGGAGCGCACAAGGGGCGTAAGGCACAGAAATCGGGCAAAAACAGTCACAAATGCAGGAAAAAACACAATATGGACACAATACTGGGACTAAATACTATCGGGGAGACAGCAATCGGGGGGCACAATGGGGCAAAAAGCGCCGGTGGCGAGGCGCAGAAAAGCGGAAAAAAGCTGAAAAACAAACTTACGGGACGGCGGAAGCGGCACTCGGGTCAAGTGAGCCCACTAGCCACCAGGGATGAGGCGCAGGAGGATGCCTGCGGGTGGAGGAGGGCCTCGAACACGCAGACGGCAGCGTGGTCGTGGGGCAGAGGCAGAAGGCAGCAGGTTGGCGCTGCGGTCGTGAGGGGCGAGTTCAGGACCTGAACCAGGTCCGAATTCGCTCACTGGCGACGCACAGCGCCAGCCATTAAGAAGGGAGGGGGGAGGGAGGAGCAGCTGGGAGGCGGGAGGCGGGAGGGAGCGGCAAATGGGGGCGCGAGGGGGCGGGGCCGCAGGGAAGCAGCGGCTGGGGTCGAGGAGCGCACAAGGGGCGAAAGGCACAGAAATCGGGCAAAACAGTCACAAATGCAGGAAAAAACACAATATGGACACAATACTGGGACTAAATACGATCGGGGAGAC